>NW_022437031.1:6927569-7210983 GCF_009761245.1 Sapajus apella
TTGATCTTTTCAAAAAAACAGATCCTGGATTTATTGATTTTTTGAAGGGTTTTTTTGTCTCTATCTCTTTCAGTTCTGCTCTGATCTTAGCTATTTCTTGTCTTCTGCTAGACTTTGAGGTTTTTTGATCTTGCTCCTCTAGCTCTTTCAGTTTTGACGATAGGGTGTCAATTTTAGATCTCTCCTTGCTTCTCATGTGGGCACTTATTGCTATATATTTTCCTCTAGAAACTGCTTTAAATGTGTCCCAGAGATTCTGGTATGTTGTGTCTTCATTCTCATTGGTTTCGAAGATCATCTTTATTTCTGTCTTCATTTTGTTGTTTATCCAGTCAACATTCCAGAGCAAGTTGTTCAGCTTCCATGAAGCTGTGCGGTTCTGGGTTAGTTTTTGAATTCTGAGTTCTAACTTGATTGCACTGTGGTCTGAGAGACTGTTTGTTATGATTTCAGTTCTTTTGCATTTGCTGAGGAGTGATTTACTCCCAATTATGTGGTCAATTTTAGAGTAGGTGTAATGTGGTGCTGAGAAGAATGTATATTCTGTGGATATGGGGTGGAGAGTTCTGTAAATGTCTATTAGGTTTGCTTGGTCCAGGTCTGAGTTCAAGTCCTGGATATCCTTGTTAATTTTCTGTCTGGTTGATCTGTCTAATATTGACAATGCAGTGTTAAAGCCTCCCACTATAATTGTGTGGGAGTCTAAGTCTCTTTGTAAGTTATTAACAACTTGTCTTATGTATCTGGGTGCTCCTGTATTGGGTGCATATATATTTAGGATCGTTAACTCTTCTTGTTGCATTGATCCTTTTACCATTATGTAATGCCCTTCTTTGTCTCTTTTGATCTTTGTTACTTTAAAGTCTAATTTATCAGAGATGAGAATTGCAACTCCTCATTTTTTTTGCCCTCCATTTGCTTGGTAAATCTTCCTCCATCCCTTTATTTTGAGCCTTTGTGTATCCTTGCATGGGAGATGGGTTTCCTGGATACAGCACACTGATGGGTTTTGGCTTTTTATCCAATTTGCCAGTCTGTGTCTTTTGATTGGGGCATTTAGTCCATTTACATTTAGGTTTAATGTTATGTGTGAATTTGATACTGCCATTTTGGTGCTAGTTGGCTGTTTTGCCCATTAGTTGATGCAGATTCTTCATTGTGTTGATTCTCTTTACATTTGGCATGTTTTTGGAGTGGCTGGTACTGGTTGTTACTTTATATGTATAGGGCCTCTTTCAGAAGCTCTTGTAAAGCTGGCCTGATGGTGACTAAATCTCTGAGTACTTGCATGTTCCCAAAGGATTTTATTTTTCCTTCACTTATGAAACTTAGTTTGGCTGGATGGGAGATTCTGGGTTGAAAGTTCTTTTCTTTGAGGATGTTGAATATTGGCTCCCACTGTCTTCTGACTTGTAGGGTTTCTGCTGAGAGATCTGCTTTGAGTCTGATGGGCTTCCCTTTGTGGGTAACCTGACCTTTCTCTCTGGCTGCCCTTAGTATTTTCTCCTTCATTTTAACCCTGGTGAATCTGACAATTATGTGCCTTGGGGATGCTCTTCTTAAGGAATATCTTTGTGGTGTTCTCTGTATTTCCTGGACTTGAATATTTGCCTGCCTTGCTAGGTTGGGGAAGTTTTCCTAGATAATATCCGCAAGAGTATTTTCCAGCTTGAATTCATTCTCTTTGTTGCATTCAGGTACGCCTATCAAACGTAGATTAGGTCTTTTCACATAGTCCCACATTTCTTGGAGACTTTGCTCTTTCCTTTTTACCCCTTTTTCTCTATTCTTGCCTTCCCGTTTTATTTCATTGAGTTGATCTTCGACCTCTGATATCCTTTCTTCTGCTTGGTCAATTCGGCTGTTGATACTTGTGCATGCTTCACGAAGTTCTCATGTTGTGTTTTTCAGCTCCATCAATTCACTTATATTCTTTTCTATTTTGTCCATTCTCGTTAGCATTTCGTCAAATCTTTTTTCAAGGTTCTTAGTTTCTTTGCATTGGGTTAGAACATGTTCTTTAAGTTCACAGAAGTTTCTTACTACCCACCTTCTGAAGTCTGATTCTGTCATTTCATCATACTCGTTCTCCATCCAACTTTGTTCCCTTGCTGGTGAGGAGTTGTGATCCCTTGTAGAAGGAGAGGTATTCTGGTTTTGGGTGTTTTCATCCTTTTTGCGCTGGTTTCTTCCCATCTTTATGGATTTATCCGCCTGTCGTCTTTTTAGTTGCTGGCTTTCAGATTTGATCTCTGAGTGGATGTTCTATTTGTTGATGATGAGGTTATTTCTGTTTCTTGGTTTTCCCTCTGACAGTCTGGCCCCTCTGCTGTAGGTCTGCTGAGGTCCACTCCAGGCCCTGCTTGCCTGGGGATCACCTGCAGGAGCTGCAGAACAGTAAGTGTTGTTACCAGTTTTCTTCTTCTGCTATCTTTGTCCCAGAAGGATACCCGCCAAGTGTCAGTCTGATCTCTCCTTTATGAGGTGGCTCTTTGGATATACAGGGGTCAGGGAGCTGCTTGAGGAGACAGTCTGTTCTTTATAGGAGCTCAAATGCTGAGCTGTGAGCTCCGTTTTTCATTCAAAGCTACTGGGCAGGTATGTTTGGGTCTGCTGCAGCAGAACTCGTAAACCGCTTTTTGTTCCCAGGTGCTCTGTCCCAGGGATTTAGGGCTTTATTTATCAGTTTCCATTATGCTGCTACCTTCTTTTATTTTCCTTCAGAGTTGCCCTGCCCAGCAAGGAGGCAGCCTAGTCACTGTCTGCCTGTAGAGGCTTTGCTGAGCTGCTGTGTGCTCCGCCCAGCTGCTGAGTGAACTTCCCTGCAGTCCTGTTTGTTTAGGTGTAGTTAGAACTGCCTCGGCAATGGTGGCCTGCCTCTGTTAAGGCGGGGTCTCTCTGTAGTGGCGGGTTGCCTTGGCAATGGCAGGCTGCCTCAGCAATGGCAGGTTGCCTTGGCAAAGGCGGACTGCCTCAGCATTGGCTGACTACCTCTGTAGTTGCAGGCTGCCTTGGTAATGGCAGATGCCCCTACCCCACAGAGCTGGACCGTCCCGGGTTCAGCTGCACTTACTGTGATACTCTGAATCAAGAGAGTTTCTGATTGCTGTTCTTTTGTGGGCGTGGGACCAGCCGAGCCTGATCGCCTGGCTCCCTGCCTTAGAGCCTTTTTTTTTTTTTTAAGTTGGCGTTCCAGTTGCCTGTTGAAGAGGCACTGGGATCTGTGTGTTTTCCCATGTGGCGACTCACTGCGCTGGCTTAAACAGCAGCACTGAGATCCCTGGCACATTTTTTGCCCTGGAATCTACTGTCCTGGTTCCCTGTTCAGTCCCCTTTTTAAACAGATGAATAGGTGACTTCCCGTGGCTCCAGTCGGTAGCCAAAGGGGCACTCGGACCAGTGTATTTTGTACAGAGAACCGCTGCGCTGGGGCGCTGACAAAGCAGCCGCACGGGGCAAAGCAGCGGCACTGGCCGACACAGCCGCGCTGGCCGAAACAGCCGCGCTGGTGACCCATGGAGCTCCTCCGCCTGGGAATTTCCAAGTCTGTGGGCAAGGTGTCCAATCACCCTCTGCACTTTCACTGGGAGCTGCAATCCTGAGCTGTTCCTAAATGGCCATCTTGGATCCTGCCTCCATTTTAGAGATCTTTCACTTCTTTGGTTAAGTTTATTCCTTGGTATTTTATTTTATTTGTGGCCATTGTAAATGGGATTACTTTTTTTTTCTTTTTTTTTTTGAGACGGAGTTTCACTCTTTTTACCCAGGCTGGAGTGCAATGGCATGATCTCAGCTCACTGCAACCTCCACTTCCTGGGTTCAGGCAATTCTCCGGCCTCAACCTCCTGAGTAGCTGGGATTACAGGCATGTGCCATCATGCCCAGCTAATGTTTTGCATTTTTAGTACAGACAGGGTTTCACCATGTTGACCAGGATGGTCTCGATCTCTTGACCTCATGATCCACCTACCTCGGCCTCCCAAAGTGCTGGGATTACAGGCTTGAGCTACCGCGCTGGGCACTTTCTTAATTTCCTTTTCAAATTGTTTGTTGTTGACATATAGAAATGCTATGTTGATTTTTTTATCCTGCAACTTTGTTGAACTTGTTTATCAGTTCTAATAACTTTTTGGTGGAGTTTTTAGTTTTTTCCATATATAAGACCATTTCATCTGCAAATAAAGATAATTCAACTTCTTCCTTTCCAATTTGGATGCTCTTTGTATCTTTCTCTCGTCTAATTGCTCTACCTAGGATTTCCAGTACTATCTTGGATAACAGTGATGAAAGTGGGCTCTATAATCAGCAGGTGGAAAATATAGCCAGGCTTATGACATTCCCTTCAGGGTGGAAGCCTCCCTGGGCCCAGGCAGGTCTAAAGATGCCATCCAGGAGCCAGGGCATATAGTCAGGAAGCTTAGGAACATACTTGGTGCTCTATTATACTGTGGCTAAGCTGACAACCAAAGAGCAAGACAAAATCCTTCCCACTCTTTCTTCCTTTTTCCTCAAGCAGAAGAGTCTCGCCCTGTGGCTACCACTGCCTCAGGCCAATGGCAAGTACTGCCTAGCTATTGTCAGTGTTCACTCAAGGCCCAAGAGATCTTTAGTCAGCTTGTGGTGAATGCTGCCAGGCCTGGGACTCTTCCCTCAGGGTAGTTGGCTCCCCTCTGGCCAAGGGAATGTCCAGAAATGCCATTCAAGAGCCAAGGCCTAGAATGTGGGGTCCCAAGAACCCACTTGGTGCTCTACCCCGCTGTGGTTGAGCTGGGACCTAAGCTATAAAACAAAGTCCCTTTTACTCTTCCCTCTCCTTTTGCCAAGCAAGAGAATTCTCTCCTCATAGCAACCACAGTTGGGGATGTACTGGGTCACACCTGAAGCCAGCACAACTGAATCTCACACAAGGCCTGTGGAGAGTACTGCCTGGCTACCAATGCTGGTTTTTCAGGGGTCAAAGGCTCTTCAGTCAGCAGGTGATGGATTCTATCAGGACTGGATCCTTCCCTTCAAGGCAGCAGGTTCCCTTCTGAGCCAGGCTGTGTTTAGAAATGTCATCCAGGAGCCAGAGCCTGGAATGGGAGCCTTAGAACTCTGCCAGGTACCCTATTCTACTGTGGCTGAGCTGGTATCCAAGTTGCAAGACAAAGTCCTCTTTATTCTCTCCTCTCCTTTCCTCAAGAAGATGGACAGAGTCTCTCTTGGAGCTGTGATCTGCACTGCTTGTAGTTGAGGGAGGGGTGATGCAAGCACTCCCTTGGCCACCCCAGCTGATATGTCACTGGATAGCATGCATCCCAAGCCACTGTCTCCAAACCCAGCACAGCACCAGTACTTGCTCAGGAATTGCTGTCCTTGTGACCTAGACTGCCTTTCAAGTTTATTTAGAACCCCAGAGCACTTTAGCCTGCAGTGTTAGGGGTCACCAGAACTCGGGTTCCAACCACTGGGATGGATGATTCTCCGCTGGCTAGGGCTGGCCTAATGCTCCTTCTGTGGTTGCCACCTGAGTTCTGCCCCAGGTTGCTTTCCGCTGTGACAGGGCAGCACTGAGTTCCAATGCAAAGTCACAATCACTGTGCTCTCCCTCCTCAAAGTGCACAGATCCTGTCTGTGCTACATGGCCACTGTTGGGGAGTGGGTGAGAGGCGGCATAGGTGGCTTAAAACCATCTTTCCTACCCTCTTCAGTGCCTCTTTCCTTAATATGATGTTAAAACTAAGTACTATGATCACTTATCTGATTTTTGGTTCTTGTTAAGGTGCTTTTTTGTATGGATATTTGTTCAATTTGGTGTTCTGGCAATGGGGGATGATCACTGAAAGCTTTCATTTGGCCATCTTGCTCTACCTTCTCCACCTCTGTTTGCTTAATGTCATTTTAATGGGATCTTGGGAGAGAGAGGAGCTAAAATAGTTTGATTAGTCAGTTACCTTGATCCAATGACTATGTACTTGTTGAATTTTAATGTTTATATGGTTTCTGTGGATTTTTTGGAAAATATTTGTAATTAGGAGCAATTAGCTATGAACTGGACAAATCTACATTGTTTATCCATTTATAGAAATCAGAGGATTCATTAGAGTTAAAGCTCTGTGAAAGAGATTAGTATAAAGCAATGAAATCTAATTCTCCATTGCTCCATGGAGAGAAAAGTTTAGTCGCTAATACTAACAATCAAATAATGGATATGCATAAAATTGACTCTAATGAATAGGGTATTTTGCTATACTTCATTTCATTTGTTTATGTTTTATTCTAATTTCTTTTTGAGCAGGTGGCTCCATTGAGACACTATGCAAAATATTCGTGAGACAACACTCAGCATACTTTTTTCACTCACTTTCATGGTTATAAGCACAAGTCTGGAATTTTCCTCCAAGAAAATGGCATTTCCATAGACAAACCCTAATGCTGAATTCCAGTCAGTAGCCATATTGAAAAAAACTCTCTCAAGATATTTGTCTCTCAGTTTTACAGCCACTGAAATAGTATTGGCCTGCCATTATGTCACATAATGAATTATTTTTTGTATTTACCTTAAGGTAGGCCCTGGACACACTTGGACACATGAGGCCCTAAAATGCCAAGTTAAGAACATCATTGAAGATTTGGATTTGTCTAATCTCATAGTGGTCTTGCTGGTCTCGCAGTTTTCTTGCCAGTCCTTTTATGCCCTTGGTGATTCTAGTGTTGTAGGGTTTAAAATCCTCAATATGTGTCCCAGGACGTTTACTGTATTCCCCAATCCTCAGATTTGTTTCAGGCATTTGTTGTGGACTAAATCTCTGCTGATTAATCAGCCTGCCCCTAAGATACCTGTATCTTAAACTCTTCTTTGAATTCAACCTGCTATACTTATAGCTTATCTGCCTGACCTTTTCCTCTGAAGTTATTTACTGATCTTTTAGATCCACTTTCTGTACTCACATTCCTGTGACCCAGTCCTGGATTGATGGTCCACTGGCCACATATCTGCATTCATATCTTTGTTATCTACTGAAGCCCATGGGTTTATTTGGATCATTGTTTCTAGTCTTTCTTTCATTATCTGAGCCCTAGTTATAACAGTTGAACTCTAGTCTACAATGTATTTCAATATCAATTTCAACTGAATATCACTCATCTTTCCTTAAAATTTTTTCCACTACGTAATTTTCTGATAATATTTGGAACATTTTTGCCTTCTCACAATCAAGAGTCTTCTGTTTCTTAACTTGCTTCTTACTTGTATCCTATTCCCCTTCCCCAAGTTCTGACTGTTGCAACTCTCTTTACACTAACTACCTCTCTTTTTTTATTGCACTTTAGGTTCTGGGGTACATATGCAGAACATGCAGGATTGTTGCATAGATACATACATGGCAATGTAGTTTGCTGCCTTCATCCCTCCATCACCTATATCCATGTTATCTGTCCCCAACCTCCCTACCCCCTACTGCCCCTCCCCTATTCCCCCCAAAAATACCCCAGTGTGTGATGCTCCCCTCCCTGTGTCCATGTGTTCTCCTTGTTCAACACCTGCCTATGAATGAGAACATGTGGTGTTTGATTTTCTGTTCTTCTGTCAGTTTGCTGAGAATGATGGTTTCCAGGTTCATCCATGTCCCTACAAAGGACATGAACTCATCATTTTTTATGGCTGCATAGCATTCCATGGTATATATATGCCACATTTTCCCTGTCTGGTATATTATCAATGGGCATTTGGGTTGGTTCCAGGTCTTTGATATTGTAAACAGTGCCGCAATGAACATATATGTCTCATGTGTCTTTATAATAGAATGATTTTTAATCCTTTGGTTTATAATAGAACAATTTATAATCCTTTGGATGTATACCCAGTAATGGGATTGCTGGGTCAAATGGAATTTCTATGTCTAGGTCCTTGAGGAATTGCCACACTGTCTCCCACAATGGTTGAACTAATTTACACTCCCCCCAACAGTGTAAAAGTGTCCCTATTTCTCCACATCCTCTCTAGCATCTGCTGTCTCCAGATTTTTTAATGATAGCCATTCTAACTGGCATGAGATGGTATCTCAATGTGGCTTTGATTTGCATTTCTCTAATGACCAGTGATGATGAGCATTTATCCATATGTTTGTTGGCCTCATATATGTCTTCTTTTGAAAAGTGTCTGTTCATATCCTTCACCCACTTTTGAATGGGTTTGTCTATTGTTTCTTGTAAATCTGTTTTAGTTCTTTGTAGATTCTGGATATTGGCTCTTTGTCAGATGGGTAGACTGCAAAAATTTTTCCCATTCTGTTGGTTACTAGTCCACTCTAATGATTGTTTCTTTTGCTGTACAGAAGCTCTGGAGTTTAATTAGATCCTATTTGTCTATTTTGGCTTTTGTTGTCAATGCTTTTGTGTTTTAGTCATGAAGTCCTTGCCTATGCCTATGTCCTGAATGGTTTTGCCTAGGTTTTCTTCTAGAGTTTTTATGGTGTTAGGTCTTATGTCTAAGTCTTTAATTCATCTGGAGTTAATTTTAGTGTAATATATCAGAAAAGGGTCCAGCTTCTGCTTTCTTCACATGGCTAGCCAATTTTCCTAATACTATTTATTAAACAGGGAATCCTCTCCCCATTGCTTGTTTTTATCAGGTTTGTCAAAGATCAGATGGTTGTAGATGTGTGGCATTGCCTCCGAGGCCTCTGTTCTGTTCCATTGGTCTATATCTTGTTTTGCTACCAGTACCATGCTGTTTTGATTACTGTAGGCTTGTAGTACAGTTTAAAGTCAGTAGCGTGATGTCTCCAGCTTTCTTCTTTTTGCTTAGGATTGTCGTGGCTATGGAGCTCTCTTTTAGTTCCATATGAAGTTTAAGGTGGTTTTTTTCTGTTCTGTGAAGAAGGTCATTGGTAGCTTGATGGGGATAGCATTGAATCTATAAATTACATTGGGCAGTATGGTCATTT
Organism: Sapajus apella; assembly: GCF_009761245.1. Lineage (NCBI taxonomy): Eukaryota > Metazoa > Chordata > Mammalia > Primates > Cebidae > Sapajus > Sapajus apella. Next base: position 6,936,497 of record NW_022437031.1, read on the forward strand.
TCATGATATTGATTCTTCCTAACCACGGGCATGGAATGTTTCTCCATCTGTTTGTGTCCTCTCTTATTTCTTTGAGCAGTGGTAGTTCTCCTTGAAGAGGTCCTTTACATCCTTTTTTAGTTGTATTCCTAGGTATTTTATTCTCTTTGTAGCAGTTGTGAATGGCAGTTCATTCTTGATTTGGCTCTAAGTCTGTTATTGGTGTATAGGAATGCTTGTGATTTCTGCACATTGATTTTGTATCCTCAGACTTTCCTAAAGTTGCCTATCAGCTTAAGGAGATTTTGGGCTGAGATGATGGGGTCTTCTAGATATACAATCACGTCATCTGCATATAGAGACAATTTGACTTCCTCCTTTCCTAATTGAATATGCTTTATTTCTTTTTCTTGCCTTATTACTCTGGCTAGAACTTCCAATGCTACATTGAATAGGAGTGGTGAGAGAGGGCATCCTTGTCTAGTGCCAGATTTCAAAGGGAACAATTCCAGTTTTTGCCCATTCAGTATGATATTGGCTGTGGGTTTGTCATAAATAGCTTTTTATTATTTTGAGATACATTCCATCAATACCTAGTTTATTATTGAGAGTTTTTAGCATAAAGGGCTGTTGAATTTTGTCAAAGGCCTTCTCTGCATCTATTGAGATAATCGTGGCTTTTGTCTTTGGTTGTGTTTATGTGGTGGATTACGTTTATAGAGTTGCAAATGTTGAACCAGCCTTGCATCCCGGGATGAAGTCTACTTGATCGTGATGAATAAGCTTTTTGATGCACTGTTGCAATCAGTTTGCCAGTATTTTATTGAAGATTTTTGCATCTATGTTCATCATACATATTGTCCTGAAGTTTTATTTTCTTGTTGAGTCTCTGCTGGGTTTTGGAATCAGGATGATGTTGGTCTCATAAAATGATTTGGGAAGGATTCCTTCTTTTTTGATTGTTTGGAATAGTTTCAGAAGGAGTGGTACCAGCTCCTCTTTGTATGTCTGGTAGGATTCAGCTGTGAATCCATCTGGACCTGGGCTTTTTTGGTTGGTAAGCTATTAATTGCTGCCTCAACTTCAGCCCTTGTTATTGCTCTATTCAGGGTTTCAACTTCTTCCTGGTTTAGGCTCGTGAGGGTGCAAGTGTCCAGGAATTTATCCATTTCTTCCAGGCTTACTGGTTTATGTGCACAGAGTTGTTTGTAATAATCTCTGATAATGGTTTGAATTTCTGTCGAATCTGTGGTGATATCCCTTTATCATTTTTCATTGCATCTATTTGATTCTTCTCTCTTTTCTTTTTTATTAATCTGGCTACAGGTCTGTCTATTTTGTTCATCTTTTCAGAAAACCAGCTCCTGGATTTACTGATTTTTTCAAGGGTTTTTTTCTATCTCTATCTTCTTTAGTTCTGCTCTGATCTTAGTTATTTCTTATCTTCTGCTAGCTTTTGAGTTTTTTTGATCTTGCTCCTCTAGCTCTTTCAATTTTGATGATAGGGTGTCGATTTTAGATCTTTCCTTGCTTCTCATGTGGGCATTTATTGCTATATATTTTCCTCTAGACACTGCTTCAAATGTGTCCCAGAGATTCTGGTACATTGTGTCTTCGTTTTCATTGTTTTTGAAGAATATCTTTATTTCTGCCTTCATTTCATTGTTTATCCTGTCAATATTCAAGAACAAGTTGTTCAGTTTCCATGAAGTTGTGCGGTTCTGAGTTAGTTTCTTAATCCTGAGTTCTAATTTAATTGCACTGTGGTCTGAGAGACTGTTTGTTATGATTTCCATTATTTTGCATTTGCTGAGGAGTGATTTACTTCCAATTATGTGGTCAATTTTAGAGCAGGTGCAGTGTGGTGCTGAGAAGAATGTATATTCTGTGGATTTGGGGTGGAGATTTCTGTAGATGTGAATTAGGTTTGCTTGGTCCAGATCTGAGTTCTAGTCCTGGATATCCTCATTAATTTTCTGTCTTGTCGATCTATCTAATACTGACAGTGGAGTGTTAAAGTCTCCCACTATTATTGTGTGGGAGTCTAAGTCTCTTTGTAGGTCATTAGGATCTTGCTTTATGCATCTGGGTGCTCCTGTATTGGGTGAGTATATATTTAGGATCATTAGCTTTCTTGTGACATTGATCCTTTTACCATTATGTAATGTCCTTCTTTATCTCTTTTGATTTTTGTTGTTTTAAAGTCTATTTTATCAGAGACTAAGATTGCAACTCCTGGTTTTTTTTTGTTGTTTTTTTTTTTTTTTTTTTTTTTGCTCTCCATTTACTTGGTAAATCCTCCTCCATCCCTTTATTTTGAGCCTATGTGTGTCCTTGCATGTGAGATGGATTTCCTCCATGCAGCAAACTGATGGGTTTTGACTTTTTATCCAGTTTGCCAGTCTGTGTCTTTTGATGGGGGCATTTAGCCCATTTACATTTAAGGTTAATATTGTTATGTGTGAATTTGATCCTGCCATTTTGATGCTAGCTCATTGTTTTGCCCATTGGTTGATGCAGTTTCTTCATTGTGTCAATGCTCTTTACCATTTGGTACGTTTTTGAAGTGGCTGGTACTCGTTGTTCCTTTCTACGTTTAGTGCTTCTTTCAGGAGCTCTTGTAAGGCAGGCCTGGTGGTGACAAAATCTCTCAGCAATTGCTTGTTGATAAAGAATATTATTTCTCCTTCGCTTATGAAACTTAGTTTGGCTGGATATGAAATTCTAGGTTGAAAATTCTTTTCTTTAAGGATGTTGAATATTGGCCCCCACTCACTTCTGGCTTGTAGGGTTTTTGCTGAGAGATTCACTGTGAGTCTGATGGGCTTCCCTTTGTAGGTAACCTGACCTTTCTCTCTGGCTGGACTTAGCATTTTTTCCTTCATTTCAACCCTGGTGAATCTAACAATTATGTGCCTTGTGGTTGCTCTTCTTGAGGAATGTCTTTGTGGTGTTCTCTGTATTTCCTGGACTTGAATGTTGGCCTGCCTTGCTAGGTTGGGGAAGTTCTCCTGTATAATATCCTGAAGAGTGTTTTCCAGCTTGGCTTCATTCTCTTCGTCACATTCAGGTACACCTATGAAACCTAAATTAGGTCTTTTCACATAATCCCATTTTTCTTGGAGGCATTGTTGATTTCTTCTCACTCTTTTTACTCCAATCTTGCCTTCTAGTTTTATTTCACTGAGTTGATCTTTGACCTCTGATATCCTTTCTTCTGCTTGGTCAATTTGGCTGTTGAAACTTGCGTATGCTACATGAAGTTCTCGTGTTGTGTTTTTCAGCTCCATCAATTCATTTATATTCCTCTCTAAGCTATTTATTCTCATTAGCATTTCGTCAAACCTTTTTTCAAGGTTCTTAGTTTCTTTGCATTGGGTTAGAACATGTTCTTTTAGCTCAGAGAAGTTTGTTATTACCCACCTTCTGAAGCCTGTTTCTGTCAATTCATCAGATTCATTCTCCATCCAGTTTTGTTCCCTTGCTGGTGAGGAGTTGTGATCCCTTGGAGGAGGAGAGGCTTTCTGGTTTTGGGTGTTTTTATCCTTTTTGCACTGGTTTCTTCCCATCTTTGTGGATTTATCTACCTGTGGTCTTTGTGATTGCTGACTTTCAGATGGGGTCTCTGAGTGGACGTCCTTTTTGTTGCTGATGAAGTTATTTCTTTCTGTTTTCTAGTTTTCCTTCTAACAGTCAGGCCCCTCTGCTGTAGGACTGCCAGAAGTCCATTCCAGACCCTGCTTACCTGGGAATCACCTGTAGCAGCTGCAGAACAGTCAGGATTGCTGCCAGTTTCTTCTTCTGTTATCTTTGTCCCTGAAGGATACCTGCCAGATATCAGCCTGAGCTCTCCTTTATGAAGTGCCTCTTTTGATATATGGGGGTCAGCAAGCTGCTTGAGATGACAGTCTGTCCCTTATTGGAGCTCAAATGCTCAGCTGTGAGCTCTGTTGTTCCATTCAGACATGCTGGACAGGTATGTTGAAGTCTGCTGCAGGAACTCATAACCACCATTTTTCCCACGTGCTCTGTCCTGGGAAGGTGGGGCTTTATTTGTAAGTTCCTGTCATTCTGCTGCCTTTTTTCAGAGATGCCCTGCCCGGAAAGCAGGTATCCTAGTCACAATCTGCCAGCAGAGTTGTGGCTGAGCTGCCATGGGCTCTGCCCAGCTGCTGTGTGAACTTCCTTTCAGTTTTGTTTATAGAGGTATATTTAGAACTGCCTCGGTAATGACGGTTTGCCTCATTAATGGTGGACTGCCTCTGTAATTGTGGATTGCCTCAGTAATGGTGGACTGCCTCGGTAGTGGTGGACTGCCTTGGTAATGGCAGATGCCCTTCCCCCAGCAGAGCTGGACCATCCTGTGTCCAGTTGCACTTGCTGTGAAACTCTCAATCCAGAGTGTTTCCGAATGCTGGTCTTTGTTGGGGTGGGACCCGTGGAGCCAGATCACCTGGCTCCCTGTTTCAGCCCCCTTTTTTTTTTCAGTTGAATCGGTGGCTCTGTCTCCCAGGTGTTCCAGGCACCAGTTGAAACGGCTGCCCAGATTTGTGTGAGTTTTTGTGCAGAGACCCACTGCACCAGCTGAAACAGCCATGCTGGAAACTCATGGCGCTTTTCAGCCCGGGAATCTCCTGGTCTCTGGGCAGTAATAGCTCATTTGGAAATGTGGTGATCACTCACTCTCTGCGTTGTTCTCGCTGGGGACTGCACTCCAGAGCTGTTCTTATTCGGCCATCTTGGATCCCTCCGCTTGGCTTTTTCAACAACCTCGCTTTTATTCTTCCTTCATATTTATCTTGAATGTTGTGGTCAGATGTGGTTTAGGGGTAGTTTATGTGGTTTAAGTCTCCATTGGGAGCAGAATGAATTTCATAGAATACTATTAATAGTGAAATTTTGGACAAGGAGAAAAAAATCCTAGCTTAAATGTATTGAACAGGCAATCTCAATTTAGTCATGATGCTACTCTAACTTGTGCTAGTCCAGCTTCATAAAGATAAACTGCAACATCATTATCAAATGTTCAAGAGCCATTTAACAATTCATAATTAAGAGGTTGTATCTGAGCTAGTGTTTTCTGAATCCAGAGCTCATCTAATTTGTGAGCTACTCACAAATGATAGCCTTTAGTGATTTTCAGGTACCACAAGTGGAAGAGTATGTTTTTCTCTTTACGTGCCAAAGCACTTTTCACTTTAGAAGTATGAGGTATTACAAAATAAATAAGCACACACTCCCAAGGGAAGGCAGTGTCATCCAGTATATATTGTTGCCCTTCCTTTTATTCAAAGACGTCACTACTGATCTCATCCACTCTTATGGGGAGCAAAGACTAAATCTTCAACCAAAAGTCCTTTCTATATGACATACATACAAACCGTTTTTTGATTTGTGTCTGCAGCTGCTACATGTAGAGCCTGTTACTGTCTGTATTTCTGTGTTTGACTTGTGGTCAGCTGAAAGCATTTGCTCAAAAAGAGTTTCTAAATTCCATATTGTTGCATTCCAAGCTGGTCTCTGCTGCTGTTTTCCCCAGCCACCCACAGCTATGTTAATGTAATTTGAAACTATGCTTTAATACATCCTTTGGAGTATTTATTATGCCACCCCTGCTTGGGGTTATGCCGTAAAGCTACCATACCAAAGATACTTGGGTTTCCTTCTGCCATTGCATCTCTACACATGTCAGCAAGGAACAGTGATTTAATGCTGATAGACCAGCTGACTTCCAGAATCTCAGTAGTAGTCATCCCCTCTTTCCATTTTACATTAAGCACGACTCTGATTCACAGTAAAACAGTTCAACAAGGTAGATGTGATGTCTGTGCTGGGTGTAAATTTCAAAGTAATACAAAAGCTGAACCCAACTTATATTTTCCGTTAATGAGGATCAATTCAGTAAGCTTTTAGTTTTTCAGCTCTGTTCTGGATGTTAGGAATCAAGCTGAACCTAGGAAACAAAAGGTCAGGACAGTGGTCCATTTTCCCCCTGTGCATTAATAGTTTTGTGTTTCTAATAACTCATCTTGCTCTTTGATGCATACCTTAAGTACATTTCATCCTGTCCAGAGGATAAGTCCACACTGGTTCTGGATCCAGAAATATACTTGCCATTGGGGAGCTTACTACCTATGAGGGAAGAAAAATTGCTATTAAGATATATAAAGCATTATTTGATAAATGTTAGGGGATCTGTTCTGCTCCAAAATGGGATCTAAGAAAAGCCAGAGATTGAACTAGTCTGTAGTACAATTTCACACTGGTGCCATTCCATGATAATCTTCCCAAGTAAAAATACTTTTTTTATTTTCCTTTCTGCTTTGTAATTGCTTGCATTTTGGGGCAGTAATTTTTAAGTCAAACTGCCTAGGAAGCAGAATTCAGTGACTGCTTCTAGCTCTATGTGATGAAAAAATGTTGGTTGTGTTTAGCTTCCATGCTTAGTCTTACTCCACAATTTCAGTCGTCCTCTGACATATCTACAAGACATGGTAATCCCTGGCACTCACATCAGAGATGTCCAAGATGATCGTTTCATTTGGCATTTGGTCTGATTGCTACCACCTCCACCCCACTGGTGACAGCTCCCACAGGATGCTGTGATCAGTGTTGAATGTCCCCATTTTCTCACTCCCAGGAGTTGACACACTCTGTTCAGCAACCAGCACATACTATGTTTCTGTTCTTGTCACACTGTTTTTGAAACTTTACTATCTTCTATTATGTAGTGCTATCACTGCCACAAAGATATACAAGATTATTTTTATGTTGTTTGTCTATGTATATTAAAGACAGTTTCTAGTTCAGTGCCTTCCACATGGTAAGCACTCAGTGTTTGTTCAGACAACAACACCGTGAACGACCTTCCAGAGCTTTTGTTGACAATCACAGCATGTCAAGTTAAGGGTTCTTATGATTAAAAGTGCATTCAATGCCATCTTTTGTATTTATTTAATATCTATGACATATCCATCATGGATATGTACCAATGAAGCAACTCTGTTTCACTCATTGGTGCCAGGATGCTCACATCTTGCTATATTGAAATCACTTAGAGATTTGTTGACTGTTTCAGGGCATAAATGATTTAATTTATTTGAAGGTCCCTGCTGATTGCTCATGGATGATGATGGTGACGGCAGTCGTTGCAATAAGAAAAATAGATTTTATATTCAACAACATTGAAAGAGAAATCATTTTGAAAAATAATAGGTGATTTGCTGATTTTAAAGAGCCTGGTATGTACCTGCCTCCTCTTGAGGGACATGAAGTACCAATTTCATAAATAGATTAGCTCTGGGAATGATAGAAGAAAAGGTGAAAAAACACTAGCTATACAAGACCCTAATTTTACCCAGAAGAAAAAAGAGGGCTTTGCTTCTTTAGTCTAAAGGTAATGAACTGGTTGATAAATGAAAAATACAGCTGTTTCTCAAAGTTTAGTTCAAGGATTGGGTGCATCAGAATCCCCTAGTGAGCAAGTTGAAAAGTCAGATTCTAGGGTCCCACTTCAAACTGACTCTAAATTTGGGAAGGGGAAGGCCTGGGATTCTGCATTTTGACACTCTTGCTTAGTGATTATGATGTACACTGAAGTTTGAGAACCACTGACCTATAGGGTATCTCATTCTTAGGATCCCTTTGATTTGATTCCTGCGAGTCGTGTATTGAATCTTTAGTGTACGTCTCCATGATGGATCCCAAAAACTAGACCCAATTAGAGTCAAAAAAATCTTGGCTTTAAGGAATGGATTGGTGATAGATAGTCCGCTCTCTGGTTTAAGTTTGTCCCTTCCAAAATGTAGGTGTTGCCAATATGGTGATATTAAGAGGTGAGGCCATTAGATGTGATTAGGCCATTAGGGCTCCTGCCTTGTGAATAAGATTAAGGCCTTTTAAAAAGAGGCTTCATGCAGTATTCAGCTCTCTCTCCCTTCTGCCTTCCATCATGTGAGTACACAGTGTTCCTCTCCTCTAGAGAATGCAACAACAAGATGCCATCTTGGAAGCAGAGAGCAGCCCTCACTTCATAATCAAACCTGTTGGCACCTTGTTCTTGGAATTTCTAGCCCCCAGAACTGTGAGAAAATAAATTTATCTTCTTTATAAGATACTGAATTTCAGGTATTTCATTAAAACAACATGAACAAAGACAATGTAATTATTCTTTCAACAGAGTGAGATTTATTAGGGTCTATTATGCACCAGGCCCAGGGCTAGGCACTAGCTATACAAAAATGGATGCATGACCCCTTCCCTAAAGAGACTTATGAGTATTTTCTATGAATTATCTAGTACAATCAAGGACATTAGCCATGAAATAGAAAATGAATTAAATTTATTCTATGTCATTGTACAAAAAATAATTTTGTGGGTTTAGACATATAAAAAATATGTTTGTAGCAGTATCTGGAGAGTCACTAGCAATAATGGATGTATCCCCCATGTCTCACTGTTAACAAATTGTTTCCAGCTGATATCCCTGTAATCTGCAGGTGCTGTTTACCATGTAATTTTATCATAGGAAACAAGGGTGTAATCACTTAATAAAGTGTAAAGAATTAGATTTTTTTCCCCTTGAGCAAAATGCCTGACTGTGGCCAACATTCCTGATGCCTCCTACCTTGTGCTGTAGGAAAACAATATTCTAAAAGAGAAGGCTGTTTTGTTCACATCCTGCAACTTGCCTCTGGAGGCTATGCTAATGAATGCAAAACTCAAGCTAGAATTCCAGACATTTTGTATGAGCAGACACTGATTTTTGTCTTTACCATTATACAGAGGATAGTTTTCCCTTCTACCTCTGAGATACAAAAAAGGGATAGGGAATCTCTCATTTTAAACAGTGTTTTTGTGTTGTTTTCTTCTGATTTTTATTGAACAAATAGAAACTATGTATATTAGTCCATTTTCATGCTGCTGGTAAAGACATAACTGAGACTGGGCAATTTACAAAAGAAAGGGGTTTAACTGGACTTACACTTTCACGTGACTGGGGAAGCCTCACAATCATGGCAGAAGGCAAGGAGGAGCAAGTCACGTTTTACATGGATGGCAGCAGGCAAAGAGAGAGAGCTTGTGCAGGTGAATTACTCTTTATAAAACCATCAGATTTCATGAGACTTATTCACTATCATGAGAACTGTAGGGAAAGAATTGCCCCCAGGATTCAGTTGCCTCCCATAGGTTCCCTCCCACAACACATGAGAATTCAAGATGAGATTTGAGTGGGGACACAGCCAAACCATATAACTATGTTCAAGGCATTTTCATATACAGGCAGGCAGTTCTCTTCATGAACACTTAACTTATGAATGTCCCACATTCATCAACAACCTCTCTTGAGGGACTTTGAACTACTCTTACTACTCATGGAAGGTGGAGTTGTTTCTGCTGTCTGCAGAAGTTTGTTTCTCCCTCAACCCTCCTCTTCTGGGGGCTCGAGTTCTCACAAGCTCCTATTAGACCCTTAGAATAGTTAATACATGAGCCCTTTTCCTACTGCCACCACTAGGACACAGGAAGGTGCTAGAGCCCCTGGCAGAACTCCCATAGGAGCTGAGCCCATGAGGGAGCACAACAAGTATGAGGGAATCTCTGGAATTGTAATTGGTAATGGTGGGGAGGTTCTTCCTTTGCATTTCAAAAATCTCTTTTCCTAGAAATAGCATTATGCTTAATAACCTACCCATGTAGAACTTGGGTATATGACAAATTCACCTATCTAGACCACAGCCAGAAATCAAGTGGTAAACAAATGGCTTCTAAGCCACTGGAGAATATGCATCTGACTTATTGGAAAAGCCATTCAAAACCACACTCATTGCCCATTTATTTTATCTGTACATGAGTCTAATTAGTTTTAACTAAATGTCAAGCCTGTAGCAGATTATAAGCAGCAAATCTGAAGGGACTGGGAAAGATGTTACAGGTAGGTAAAGTGAAATCTGATAGTTGACAGTAAGGTAAAAGATGAAATAACATTAAAAAGAAGTTTAAGCACTCAGAAAACAATTACAATGAAACAGTACTTCACATCTACCAGAATGGTGGATTAATTAAAAATACTGACAGTACCAAGTGTTGGTGCAGATGCAGAGCACTGGGACTCATACATTGTTGGTAAGCATTTAAAATGGTACAGTCACTCTGGAAAATAGTTTGGCAGTTTCTTACAACAAATATCATATAACCCAGAGGTTCTACTCCTAGGTGTTTAACCAAGAAACATGAAAACATAGGTCTACACAAAGACTTGTACATTAATGTTCATATTAGCTTTATTTATAATAGCCCCAAACTAGAAACAACACAAATGTCCATCAATGGCAGAATTCATAGAAAAAATGTGATAGAGCCATACAGTGAAATACTACTACTCAGCATTAAGAAGGAATGAACTAGTGATACATCCAACAACATGGATGAATCTCACTGACATTATGTTGAATGAAAATTCCTATTCATTCATACATATGAAAAATTATAATGGATGGTTCTAGTCTAGAACAGGAAAAACTAAGCTACTATGATGGAAATCAGAGTAGTAGTTGTCTCAGGGTCGGGGGCACTGGAGAATGACTGGAAGGGGCCCAAGGGAAAATTTTAGGAGGTGATAGAAATCTCGATTTATCTTGATTTGGGTGGTGGTTACAAAAGTGTGTGCATTTGTCAAATCTCTTAGACCAGTTTGCTTAAAATTTGTGCATTTTATTGTATGTAAATTATATTTCAAATTTTTATAAGGTACAAAAATTTCAAAAGGGAAAACTCATTCAGAAGATCCCCTGCTGCAAGATCTAAGACTAAATTCCTTAACATGATCTGGCTCTTATTTAATACTCCTTGGCTTATTTCTCACCATTCCTTCTCACCTCCTACCACTTATTCTAAGCTACTTGTAGTTCCAAAAATTGTTATTCTTTCTTTTTCCTCTGAACCTTTAAACACAGTGCTCCCTTTCCCTGGAATTCCTTTTTCATTTTCCATTTATCACTAAATCCTTGACATCTTTTAGGATTCACAGAGGTAGCACCTCCTCCAAGAAGACTTGTCCACTTTCAGTTTGTGTTAGATGCATGCCCTCTTGCTCCCAGAGAACTTGAAGCTCCTCTCTATCAAGGCATGTATTGCTCTATAATTGTGATCATTAAAAAACCCTCAAAACCATAGTGCACTGAGGTCATTTAATGTACAGGAAAATAGTAGTCCTCACGTATTCAGTAAGCCCTGAATTAAATCACATATTATAAACTAATTTCTTTTTTATTGCATTATATTAGGCCCTATCATGTACTTTAATATTCACAGACACTGAAGTAAATACTGTTATTACTGGGGTTTTTTTTTTTTTTGTTTTTTAGCTTTTAAGTTCAGGGGTACATGTGCAGGATGTGCAAGTTTGTTACATAGGTAAATGTGTATCCTGGGCATTTGTTATACAGATTATTTCATCACCCAGGTATTAAGCCTAGTATCCATTTGTTATTTTTCCTGATCCTCTCCCTCCTCCCAACTTCTACCCTCCAATAGGCCCCAGTGTGTGTTGCCCGTACCATGCATCCATGTGTTCCCATCACTTAGCTCCCACTTATAAGTGAAAACATGCCATATTTTGGTGTTCTGTTCCTGCATTCGTTTGCTAAGGATAATGACCTCCAGCTCCATCCATGTACCTACAAAGGACATGATCTCATTCTTTTCTATGGCTGCATAGCTGAAGCAAGTTTCAGCACTCAAAGTTATCAAGAAAACTCTTCTATCCAAGATGATTTGTAGAGTTGCAAATGATTGAGATTTTATTATAAACAGCAGTTTAGTTTTATACTATTATTAGTACATTAGCTTATTTATATTGTGAGTTAAGTAACTTTCTGTGGGCTTATCAGGAAAATTAGCCAGACTTTATTATGTTGACTGTATGAGAAAATGCATTTTTATATTCCAATCAAGTAACTCAAAAATACTACTCAGTTGAATGATGTGAAATTGTTGATTGATATTCAACCATTTTTGACAAAAATGGCAGTTTATCTTGAAATGCAATCCTGTTGACAAGATAGAAATTAACCTGCACATTGATTTACCAATTTTATATTTAATACATTAATGTATCCTTCAAGACACTAATCCTACACCTTAAGGATATTGAGTAAATCACAGAATTTTTAAGAAAGTTTGTGTAGAATTAGGGCTTTCTTGAGTCAAACCCATTTTTTTTCACTTAATCAGAGATGGAGCAGACATTAGGACTCTGGAATTGTTTATTTTTTTAACTGATAATAGAATGAAAATGCAGATTCATTTGTTCTTTTTAGACCCCAAATTATCTAACCATTCTATTTTGAAGATTAAGTCAATAATAATAGTAATAGCAAACATTTATTAAGTGCATACTACATGCTAAGTACTGTTCTAACTCTACAACTGTTTTGTGAGCAGAGTACTATTATTATCCCTATTTACAGATGAGGAAACTAAAGCTTAAGTAAATTGTTTAAGGTTACACAGCTAGTAAGTGGCAGAGTTGGCATTAGAATCACTCAATCCTACTACTGTGTTTACTGTTTACCTCAAGCATGTGGTTTTACCACAATAAAGCACTAATGCTAAAAGATTATAATTTGATTCAGCAAGTATATATTTAAGCTATGATTATTAGTAAAGCCAGACCCATTCGCATATGAAACGTATTATATTACTATGAAAGATCATTATAAGACATTAGAGGACCAAGTACCAAAATTAGTCTTACAGACCACAAGTGCTATAGAAAACTTGGAAGGGGAGAAAGTAATTGTGTGCTTTGTCATGATTAACTCCCAGAACAGCATTGACATAAATGATACCTCAATATTGGATGTACAGCATTTTGGGAACAAACCAAAATTATATCACAAATAGGAATATGGCAAAATCATGGATGTATAATAATGAATTCCAATAGGGAGTAGTAACTCAAGGTTTTCTTTTTTTGAGATAGAGTTTTGCTCTTGTTTCCCAGGCTGGAGTACAGTGGTGCAATCTTGGCTCACTGCAACCTCCACCTCATGGATTCAGGTGATTCTCCTGCCTCAGCCTCCCAAGTAGCTGGGATTACAGGCACCTACCACCACACCTGGCTAATTTTGTATTTTTAGTAGAGATGGGGTTTCACCATGCTGGTCAGGCTGGTTTCGAACTCCAGACCTCAGGTGATCCACCCACCTTGGCCTCCCAAAGTGCTGGGATTACAGGCATGAGCCACTATGTGGCTCAAGGTTTTCTGTTCAGTTTTCTGTTAAACTCAAATTCTGAGTGGGCATCATCAGTATTTGCAGTAGCTAGAAATTTGTGGCTGGGCTCTGTGAACCCAGAAATATATGAAGAAATGGGACCTTATGGATTACTTATTAGATATTCAGGGCAGAAGAAATGGGATTCAGAAATTAACCAAAATGCCATGCCTGCATGAATGGAAAAATAATTGCATCAAAAATAAAATGATTTGTACAGTGGAGGAGAGGATGGGCTCAGGCTTTAGACACATCAAACTTAAGATACAGGTGGACTGTCTGTGGAAAGCTAGTTTTTTATATTGGCTATGACTGACTGGGGTCCACTGTGACTAATCTACTTGTTATTTTTACAGATGGCCCTATTGAATTTCTTCTTCCCTGATGAAAAGCCATACTCTGAAGAGGAAAGTAGGCGTGTTCGCCGCAATAAAAGAAGCAAAAGCAATGAAGGAGCAGATGGTAAGTCTACTTGGGTGATCCTTTATCACTTCTGAGATATATGTTAGTAAAAGTATTCTTTTAAGAATTACCTTCTCGGCAGGACGCAGTGGCTCACACTTGTAATCTGAGCATTTTGGGAGGCTGAGGCAGGCAGATCACTTGAGGTCAGGAGTTCAAAACCAGCTTGGCGAACATGGTGAAACCCTGTCTCTACTAAAAATACAAAAATAATTAGCCAGGCAGGGTGGCAGGCACCTGTAGTCTCAGCAGTTTGGGAGGCTGAGGCAGGAGAATCACTTGAACCCAGGATGTGGAGGTTGCAGTGAGCTGAGATTGTGCCACGGCACTCCAGCCTGGGTGACAGAGCGAGACTCCATCTCAAAAGAATAAAAAAAGAACTACCTTCTCAATAGTGCCTCATCATCTTATATATTATGCACAGACCCAAGGTCATAGACTATTTCTGCAACCTAACCTACCTATCAATCCTTTAACATAGAACTAACTATACAAGGATCCTCCCTCCTCCAACTCCAGATGCCTTCAGTCCTTTCTCAGTATGTCTGAGAGCCATAGTAGCATTTGCATCTCTCAAGATCACCCTGTGTAAGGACGTCATCTCTCCCGGAGATGTCCCACATCTATTAAGGTCACCGAGAGGACTTGGTCCTATTCTTGGAATTGACAGTGTTATACCCTGCTAGCACTTACATGATGTGTTAATTCCAATGATAACTTTATCAATGTTTGTATCCACTACCATGCCCAAATCTGAACTAGAGCTTCTAGAACTAGTTTATAGGTTTCTTGAGGGCAGAGATTCATTTCTCTTTGTAGAACCCTAGAATCTAGCCTAGTCTCTGGAACATTATTGGTATTTGTTATATAAGTTGATGATGTTGACTCCCCCTTCAGCTAGGCAATGATGTATCAATGGAAACCATCCCTGTTCTGAGTGTAATAGCTCTGAGTTAACTAGCAATGCATTCTGTGGGGCATGACAAAATGTTAAGCTAGCTTCTGGGCAGGGTCTTTGAATTTCTCTGATATTTCAGCATCACTCTGTCAACTGACATAATGTTACCCCTTCGGGCACAGGAGTTTGTAAAATACATATCTCTGGGCAGCTACAAAGGCATCTGGATTCAAAGATAGCATGTGTCTGGCTACATATGCCAATAATATGTGTCTGGAGGGTTACAAAGCAACATGACTTTATTAAGATGAAAATGAGGCCTGGCGTGGTGGCTCATGCCTGTAATCCCAGCACTTTGGGAGGCCGAGGCAGGTGGATCATCTGAGGTCAGAAGTTCGAGACCAGCCTGACCAACATGGAGAAACCCCGTCTCTACTAAAAACACAAAATTAGCCAGGTGTGGTGGCGCATGTCTATAATCCCAGCTACTTGGGAGGCTGAGGCAGGAGAATTGCTTGAACCCGGAGGCAGAGGTTGCAGTGAGCCAAGATCGCACCATTGCACTCCAGCCTGGGCAGCAAGAGCAAAACTCCATCTCAAAAAAAAAAAAATGAAAATGATATTTTAAAACTGACATTGGTTGATGTGAGTAAGGGCCAATGATGGAAGCAGTTTTAGAAGGTGGTAGCTATTAAAGAGATGGAGCCAGGACTTTGTCAGTAGGGGTAAGAAGAAGTAGAACTGATTGAAATCTGAGACAGAGCTCAGAACAAGGAACCCATAATAATATTTAAGAAAAAAAAAGAGGCATAGCAATAAGATAGGGTTTTCTAGTCAGTGGAGGTGGCAGCAGCATTGAGCCTTTGAATGGAGAACTGGACCAGTGGGGCCATTCTCTACAATTGATGACCAATTCAAGCCTAAGAAATGCAGTCCATGAAGTTATTATTCACCTACTACTTGTAGCCAGTTTCCTGGAAGTCTTCTGGCTATATGGAAGCAGGAAGCTGAGAAGCATGGTCCCTTTCCTCTCCTAATCATCTCACCCTCTGATGCATGTAAGTCTCTCCACCTTTGGCTTTTCCCCTGAGGCTACTCCCACTACCATCAAACTTTTCACAATCCCTGGTTGCTAAGGAAGAGAGGAGACAAGAGGTAAGAGCAATATCACCTTCAATACTGGACATGGTCTTCCCTCCCTCTCCAAGTGGAAAGTTTAATGTCTTCTAAGGTTTACCTCTTCATCTAACCTCCCAAGTTTTCTCTTAATAAGATAATTTCTTCCCTTCCCCAAAACTACTTTATCCAAATCTGGCTACCAACATCTCTGATACTCATCTTCCTTACAACGTTCATTCTGTCCTGATACAAAACGGTTTTCTCTCTGGTCAAGGTCAAATCCTCTCTTACTAATTTTTAGCACTTCTTGTCTACTTCCCTCCTGATCTGATACTCTAGTCAGTCACTAGACTCTAGTCTTTTGGTGCCAATGCCAAATTTCTCATGCAATCCATGCATTTTTCTTTAATCAGCATAGCTTGGAGGAATCCAAGAGCCCCTTAGAGTTACAAGTATAGAATGCCTGGGGGTCCTCTCAAATTTTATTAGATTTCCAATCTTTCACCCGGTGGTCTATAGAACCATTTCGGTGCTCCAATGAGTTACAGAGTGATAAGTCAATCCAAATCTCCTTTTCCGTTGAACCATTCTTGTCACTCTGCTGAGCATATACTAAATTTATTCAATACACTCATCAAATATTTACTAAGTAAATACAGCAGTTTATATAATACTTGAATAAAAATTCAATAAAGATATTTGCATTTTTTTTTATATCCCCACTGCCTAGAAACAGACTTGGCAGCTAGTAGACCCTCAATAAATATTTCCTGTTGCCCTCAAAGTGATTTACTTCCAGCATAAAGATACAGACAATAAATAAAGTTGGTTAAATTTGATAAGTTGTTTGAAGAAAAATATAGCAGAGCAGCAGGGAGACAGAGTGATGGGGTATGCTGTAAGGTGATCAAGGAAGCTATCTCTGATAAGGGAACATTTGGGAAGAGACTTTAATGAAATGAAGCATGAGTTATGAGAATGTCTAGGGAAAAAAGAAACAGAAAATTCAAAGGCTCTGAAGCAGAAGAATGTTTGGTATGTTCCAGAAAGATCAGTGTGGCTGGGAGCAGAGTAAGAAGAAGAAGAGGGAAGGAGATGAGGTCAGAAAGCAAAATCCAATCTAGAGCCTTGTTGGCCAAGGTAAGGACTCTGGCTTTTATTCTGCATGAGATGGGGGACCATTGGAGGATTTTGAGCAGAGGAATGATTGGATCTGATATATGTTTTAACAGCATTCCTCTGGCTGCTGTATTGAAAATAGGTGCAGGAAGAAAAGATACAAGCAGGAAGAATCTTTAGGAGAGTATTACAATAATCCAGGCAAGAGATAATGGTGGCTTAGACCAGGATGCAAGCAGTGTGGGTGGAGAGAAGTGATCAGATTCTAGAGAGATTTTGAAGGAATGGCTGAAGGATTTTCAGATTGATTTGATAAGGGGTGTGACAGACAGAGAAGAAGCATCAATGATCCCAGGGTTTTGGACTTAAGGAACTAAACAAGTAGAATTGTCATTTCTGAGATGGGGAAAAAAGGAGGAGAAGCAGTGTAGAGGAATACGGGGAAAGGATTTAGTTAGGCTTGTTAAATTTGAGATACCTATTGGAGGCCAAGTGGATATATAAGCCTACACTATACATCACTGTGTATCATGACAATGAATGAGATGACTCTCTTTTGTACAAATAAAGGACTTCTTATTGAAGAAGTGAGTCAGTCCGTAAACTGCTCTGAACAGAATAAGAGGTAGGATGGTATAGGTAAATCATAGTGAGGTAAGTTAATGCCAAAAAAAATCTATGCCAAGAGATTTTTTAAAAAATCTTATCAGGTGTTGATTCTAAATTCACAAATTAATTGATATAATAAAAATTTAGCTACCTAAACTCAGGTTTGCCTCACAAGTGTCAAAGAACAAGTCATTTACCTTGAAGAGTTAAGAACATGGCAGAAGTTTGTGACCAGCCAGAGGCAACACGGTGAAACCCCATCTCTACCAAGAATACAAAAAAAAAAAAAAAATTAGCAGGACATGGTGGCACACATCTGCAGTCCCAGCTACTCAGGAGGCTGAGGTGGGAGAATTGCTTGAGCCCAAGAGGCAGAGGTTGCAGCAAGCCAAGATCGTGCCACTGCACTTCAGCCTAGGCAACAGAGTGAGACTCTGTCAACAACAACAAAAAGAAAGTCTAGACCCCACTTCATTTGTTTGGTCATTCATCATTTAACAAATGTTTTTTACAGGTTCACACCCAGCTAATTTTTGTATTTTTAGTAAAGACGGGGTTTCACTATGTTGGCCAGGCTGGTCTCAAACTTCTGACCTCATTACAGGCACGAGCCACCACACCACACCTGGCCTAGACTTTCTTTCTAGGATATTAAGCTTAATGATCTCCACAAATCCCTGTAGGAGCAAAAAAAATTTTTTAATTGTTCATTAACTCTTGGAAAAGGAAGGGATATGGTGATCCTTAGGAGCCTGCATAGGTTCACCAAGGATAAATCAGACTGCAGAAGCCTATTTTCCTCTTTTCATCAGACTATTAAACTAGTCAATTAGAGGCATAGCACATGCATAGTCTATCTTGACTTTTTTTTTTTTTTGAGACAGAATCTCTCTCTGTTGCCCAAATTGGAGTACAGTGGCACCATCTCGGCTCACTGCAACCTCTGCCTCCCCAGTTCAAGCAATTCTTCTGCCTCAGCCTCCAGAGTAGCTGGGACCACAGGCCCATGCCACCACGCCCAGCTAATTTTTGTATTTTTAGTAGATACGGAGTTTCACCATGTTGGCCAGGATGATCTCAATCTCTTGACCTTGTGATCCACCCACCTCGGCCTTCCAAAATGCTGGGACTACAAGTGTGAGCCACGGTGCCCTGCCTATCTTGCCTTTTAAAAAGAAAGTCAGTGACAATATCCAGGGTATATTCAATCTTTTGACTCACCTTTTAAGAATGACTAGGCTCATCTCAGTTTCTCATTCAAATTACTTTATAAATGAAGACACTGACTAACTAAGCAGGAGTTGCAAACACTGGGTTAGTTTCAACTCTTAGAAAAGAAGTGAATTTCATTTTCTTTACTACAACTCTTCCTTGAATTCACTGTCTTGAGTTGGCCAGAAGTATTTCAGATCATTTAAGTTTATTTGTACTAATTATTTCAGGCCTTTGGTTGTTGTTGTTCTGCAAAGAAAGTATGATACCTTCATTGTGGGTGTTGAGTCACAACAGTTCTAGAAATCTGTGCCAGGATTTCCTGCTGAGTCTTTCCGATGTGTTTCTGAAGTAATAATAGCTCCAGGTAGCTTTTTGATCATCTCTTGCACAGCCCTCCAGAAATCCACAGAACTTTATTTTCTAGTTAGAATGAAATGTAGAATGTATTCAGGAGGTCATGAAGTCTCAGAATCAGGTAAAATGAATCCAGAATTCCCAAAGAGGTGGTTTCCGCATTTCACAAATATTGTTGTAAAAACATCTGTTCTCTTCCTATTGGAGCATTTTCAGGAGTTGATAAACATTTTATTTTTTATTTTATTTTATTTTTTTTTTGAGACGGAGTTTCGCTCTTGTTGCCCAGGCTGGAGTGCAATGGCGCGATCTCGGCTCACCGCAACCTCCGCCTCCTGGGTTCAGGCAATTCTCCTGCCTCAGGCTCCTGAGTAGCTGGGATTACAGGCACGCGCCACCATGCCCAGCTGAATTTTTGTATTTTTAGTAGAGACGGGGTTTCACCTTGTTGACCAGGATGATCTCGATCTCTTGACCTCGTGATCCACCCGTCTCGGCCTCCCAAAGTGCTGGGATTACAGGCGTGAGCCACCGCGCCCGGCCTGATAAACATTTTAATATCTCTCCACACCCACCTGCCTTCCATGCTTCTGTCCTGGTAAGAGAATAAAAGTGCAGCATGGTGTAATAGAAAAGGTACTGGACTGAGTTGCAATTTCTTGATTCCAATCTCAATGTCACTGCCACCTTACCAGCCATGTGATCTTGGAGAAGTCACATACCTTTAAGCTTCAGTTTTCTTGTCTCTAAAATAGGGATAATTAGCCCTGCTAACCTCATAGAGTTGCTGTATTTATCAAAAGTGTTAATGTCTGCAAAAGTACTTCATTTTATTTTATTTTATTTTATTTTATTTTTGAGAGTGAGTCTCACTCTGTCACCCAAGCTGGAGTGCAGTGAAGTCAACTCACTGCAATCTCCACCTCCTGGGTTCAAGCTATTCTCCTGCCTCAGACTCCCACGTAGCTGGGATTACAGGCACCCACCACCACACCTGGCTAATTTTTATATTTTAGTAGATACAGGGTTTCACCTTGTTGGCCAGGCTGATCTCAGACTCCTGACCTCAAGTGATCTGCATGCCTCAGCCTCCCAAAGTGCTGGGATTACAGCCATGAGCCACACCGCACCTGGCCTGCAAAAATACTTCAAAAATTATTAATTGCTATTACTGTGCTCTTTCTGGAAAATGAACATACTAGTATGGTCTGCCAGGCATTTGGGGCACTCACATTCCCTAATTTATGGACAACAATTATAATTTCTTCAGAAATGCTCTCTTTCAGCCAAATTGCCCATTTTCATTCTCGCTCATGCTATCCAAGCCCACAGGAAGATGACTCCAAGCCTCACACTGTCCTACCTCATCACAGCAAATGATCACATCTGCACATTGCTCTGTGGCATTATCTCACTCTGGCTGGCTGGCTGTATATATGTATCCCTTTTTGTTAGTATCTCTTAGAAATTTTTCTTCTTTGTAGTTTACTTTTGGACATATCAAAAAACTTAGCGTTCTTTTCTACTATTATCAAAGAGCAGAGAGAAAAACAAGATTGAAATATATCCTTTGTACTTCATTTTTTAAAAATCATAATGGAATGGGCATAGCTACTATTAAATTGATATAGATGAGCATGAGGGCTATGGTGTCAAAGAAAACAGACTTTTTGCCTGTACAAATGTTAGCTAGAATTAAGAATTGCCCTCATTTTAGTATTGCTCTTGCATTTATTGCTTTCTGTGAGCCATCACTGTGGATTGTAAATGAGAGAGTAAAATCACTTTGAGAGCTGATAGAGTTTCAGGGGCTTGTTCACAAGACAAAATTAAAGCTTTTGAAGGCTTACCATGTGTGTGGACTTGAAGAGGATTGTTGATTTCAGCTGTAGAATCCCAAGGTTGCCTGCTGGTAGTGGATACCAACAGCTTAAGTGCCCACAGCAGAACACTCTGGAGAGTGGCTTTATATCAAATAAGACATTAAGTAAGCTAAAACATCTTAGCTTGCTCATACTCCAAAATACCCTTTAAAGCTGTATTTTCATTGATGGAACTAGCCCTGCAGTAAATGATCTCAACAGGCCATCACCACTAACACTTGGTTAACAAGCATTTTTAGAATACCAACTACTTGTAAGACATTGTACCAGGTTCTGTAATTGGTATAGCTACCAAACTCCTGTACCTAGTATGTAAGGCCTAAATTTAACTGGTTATAGAGGTTAAACATTAAGATGCTTAAAATATTTGTGGAGTTTTTTTAAATTACAAAAATAATACATACATAAAAAATACATAAGCAATGCAGAATCAGGAAAGGTATAATGTGAACATGCCCTCCCCACCTCCTACCCCACTACAATAATGCTTATAAAGGTAAAACATCTTTGAGGAATAGCTCACTTGCCTAAAGGAGGCGAGAGGCCCACCTGACCTGACATTCTCTAAAAGTCCTTCCTGTCTACTCACTCTCTCGAAAATTCCTTCTATTTTTTTCTCAATATTAGGGAAATTTGTGAACTCTAAGCCAGGAGATCTAGATTCTAATTCCAGCTCTGCCATTAGTAGTTATAGTAGCAGGATGACCTTGGGAAAGTATTACTTCACTTCTCTGATCTTAGTTTCTTCTAAAGGGTTAAACTAGAATCAGTGATTCTTAACTAGAGTGTAAGAGATTCAAAAGCATATAAGGAGTATTTTCGAAGCATGCATACTCCTGGGAATTCTGACCACTCTACACCCCATTAAGAAAGCTATACTGAGGAAGGTACTATTACTGATGAAAGTATATCATATCCTTCAGATATATTAGGGTAAGAACAAGATGTTGAACTACTAGAATAGATGGTTGAATTGTTTCCTTCCAACTCTGATATAATTTGTTACTAACTATTCCTGACTTCTATAATATAATGATAATAGCTAGGCTAGTTTTAGCCAATCAGATGATATCTAGATGATTAAATACTCAGGGTTTCAATTGGGATGGTCAATGAGCCTTTCCATTAGCATCCCTGGGAAGGCCAATAAGGATAAGAGTATGTAAATGCTTTCATGAAGTGAAGGCTAAGAAGGTTAATCTGTTGGCTGAGTGGTGAACTGCTAGCTCTCTTCTGTATGGCTCCTCAAAATATCACAGACAGATATAGATGTGTGGTCAGAAGGCACATTTTGGCTCTGTAGTGTATTGCTTACACAACCCTGCCTTACTCTAGATTCTACTCCTTGACCTGTAGGGCCTCTTCAGTCTCAAAGATAAGGAACTACTACAGCTTCCTTTAAAAAAAAAAAAAAAAAAAAAAAACTCATTCATTCAGTAAATGTTTGTTAAGTACCAAATTTGTTATTAAATCAATTTTTCTTGATCACCCTTCCAGACACTAGGGGCATAGTAGTGAAAAAGATAAGGCCCTATCCTAATCAAACTCACAGTAGATGATTTCAGTACAGCGTAGTGAGTCATATAATAGGGTAAGCAAGGGGTGCTTCAGGACACATTGGCACCTGATCTAGACTTGGGAGGACAGGGAATGTCTCCTAGTAAGTGTAGCATCTGAGCTGCAAACTAATGGATGTTAGAGTTAGCCAAATGAAGATTTGAGGGAAGTGTGCACCAGGCAGAGAGAACATACATGTTGGAAGGCTTAGAGTAAAGAGGGAGTGTGGCTCATTTAAGGAACTGAAAGAAGTTTGTATAGTTGTAGCGTAGAGATCTAAAGGGAAAATGATAATAAATGAGCTGGCCAAAGGGGTCAAATCATGCAGGGCTTTGGAATTCATTTTATGGAATTTAGAAACTATCCTAAAGGCAGTGGGGAAGTACAGGATCAATGTCAAAAATAGATTATATAGCAAATATCTTCAAATGCTAAATGCACATACTCTAATCCAGTAATTCCACTCTATTTCTAGATATACTCACACACACTGGAAGTCATTTATCAATGAAGATATTATTTACTATACTATTTGTAATAGCAGAGAATTGGAAATACATTTCCATTATTTGGGAATTCATTAAATAAATTATGATAAATTTGTTACTGGTCATCATGTTTGCTCTGAGGAAGAAAACAGTGTTTGGTGCTGAGGTGAGGGGGGAATTGACTAGTTGAACATGTGCATGTTCTACCAATTTAAAATAAACAGATAAAATTTAATTTTAAAAATAATCTGGGCACTATGGCTCATGACTATAATCCCAGTACTTTGGGAGGCCAAGGTCAGAGGATGGCTTGAGGCCAGGAGTTTGAAACCAGTCTGGACAACATAGTGAGACTGCATCTCTACAAATTTTTTTTAATTAGCAAAGTGTGGTTGCATGCACCTGTAGTCCTAGCTACATGGAAGTCTAAGGTGGGAGGATTGCTTGAGCCCAGGATTTCCAGGTTTCAGTGAGCTATGATCGAGCCTCTGCACCCCAATCTGACTGACAGTGCAAGACCGTGTCTCAAAAAAATAAAAACTGAAAAACAAAAATAAATAAAATGGGTATAATATGCCATTTTCTACTCATTACCTAAATACATTAGCAACGATTTTATAATACATTAACATCTTATTATACTTAGGAGATGGAAAAGCTCATATATTGCTGGAAGAAATGTAAATTGTTATAACCATTTTGGGTCTTAATCTCTCCAGTAAAATTAAACATTAGGATACCTTTGATCCAGCATTCACTGTATTGGAAATCTATCCTAAAAAAATGAGAATTCTAGTATAAAGGTAATACATAAAAGTGTATTAATTATATCACTGTTTTATTGGCAAAAAGAAGGATAACTCTAACATCTATGAATAAGAAAATGGTTAAATAAACTATGACATAGCCATACTATTGAATATTATGCATATTATTCAATAGAATAATAGTAATATTATTTCTATTAAAAGGAATGAGTTAAATTTCTATATAGGGATCTGAAGTAGCCATGTTCTATTGCTAGGTTTAAAAATGCAAATTTCAAAGCTGGAGGCATCACACTACCTGACTTCAAACTATATTGCAAGGCTACTGTAATAAAAACACCATGTTACTGGTACCAAAATAGCGATACAGGTCAATGGAACAGAACAGAGGCCTCAGAAAGAACACCACACAACTACAAGTATCTGATCTTTGACAAACCTGACAAAAACAAGCAATGGGGAAAGGATTCCCTGTTTAATAAATGGTGGTGGGAAAACTGGCTAGCCACATGTAGAAAGCTGAAACTGGATCCCTTCCTTACACCTTACACAAAAATTAACTCTAGATGGATTAAACATTTAAACATGAGACCTAACACCATAAAAACTCTAGAAGACAACCTAGGCAGTACTATTCAGGACATAGGCATGGGCAATGACTTCATGTCAAAAACACCAAAAGCAACAGCAACAAAAGCCAAAATAGACAAATGGCATCTAATTAAACTTAAGAGCTTCTGCACAGCAAAACAAACTACTACCAATAGAGTGAACTGGCAACCAACAGAATGGGAAAATTTTTGCAATCTATCCATCTGACAAAGGGCTAATATCCAGAATCTACAGAGAACTTAAGCAAATTTACAAGAAAAAAACAAACAACCCTATCAAAAAGTGGGCAAAGGATACGAACAGACACTTTTCAAAAGAAGACATTTATTCAGCTAACAAACATATGAAAAAAAGGTCATTATCACTGGTCATTAGAGAAATGCAAACCAAAACCACATTGAGATAACACCTCACGCCAGTTAGAATGACGATCATTAAAAAATCAGGAGACAACAGATGCTGGAGAGGATGTGGAGAAAAAGGAATGCTTTTACACTGTTGATAGGAGTGTAAATTAGTTCAACCATTCTGGAAGACAGTGTGGTAATTCCTTAAGGACCTAGAAATAGAAATACCATTTGACCCAGCAATCCCATTACTGGGTATATAGCCAAAGGATTATAAATCATTCTATTATAATGACACATGCACACATATGTTTATTGCAGCACTGTTCACAATACCAAAGACTTGGAATCAACCCAAATGCCCATCAATGACAGACTGGATAAAGAAAATGTGGCACATATACACCATGGAATACTATGTAGCCATGAAAAAGGATGAGTTCATGTCCTTTGCAGGGACATGGATGAAACCATCATTGTCAGCAAACTGACACAAGAACAGAAAACCAAACACCACAAGTTCTCACTCATAAGTGGGTGTTGAACAATGAGAACACACGGACACAGACAGGGGAACATCACACACCTGGGCCTGGGAGGTGGAGAGCTAGGGGAGGAATAGCAGTGGATGGGGAGATTGGGAAAGGATAGCGTTAGGAGAAATACCTAATGTAGATGATGGGGCAATGGATGCAGCAAACCACCACCATGGCATGGTATACCTATGTAACAAAACTGCATGATCTGCACATGTACCCCAGAACTTAAAGTATAATACATTTTTTAAAAACGCAAGTTTCAGAGTAATGTGTATAATATGATCCCATTTTCATAAAGATTGTAATATGTATTTTTTTATTTTATATATAAACATATATAAAAATATTTTATAAATATATATATGGGTGTGTGTGTGTACATATATATAAACATAGGAACAGATGTGGGAAGGGGAAGCAACAAACAGTGAATATCAATTACCTTGGGTGGAAGAAAGTTGGATGGGAGGGGAATAACTATTAAGTGGTTCTTTATGTAGTTCTCTATGTAGTTTGATTTGTTACAGTAACATGTATAAAATAATTTATAAGAATATAATTTAAAAGTGGTTAAAGTGCAGAGAAAAAAATGGACTGGAGAGGGCATGATGAAGACAAAGACGGCAGGAGATTGCTGTAATGATACACAAAAGGAATGATGGTGGCTGAATTAGAGTAGCAGCAATAATGACAGAAATAGATAGATTCAGTTCATAGATCTAAAAATCAGGACTTGGTGATTTGATTGAAGGGAGAAAAAGAAGAGTCAAGGAAGCCACCCAGGTTTCTGGCAAGGAACTATACTAGTCACTGAGATAATGATTGGGGAAGAAGATGTGTGGTTTTGGACAGGTTGAGTTTCAGATACCGGTGGGAAATTAAGAGGGAGAAACCTGTAAGCAGTCCGAGATATGCATCTGAAGCTCAAGAGAGATAGCTGGGCTGAAAATATAGATATGGAGATAATTAGCTACATTAGGACTCTCCCAGTTAAAAGTGACAGATAGCTGGCCTAAATTGGCTTAAGATTTCAAAAAAGAAGGAGGGGAGGATTTATTGGCTCATTTAGCTACAAAGTCCTTGATGAAGCTGGCTTAAAACATGGCTTAACCTTGGGGCTTAAATGATATCATCAGGACTGTCTCAGCTCTGCTTTCCTTTGTATTGGCCTCATTCTTTTTGTAGCTTCTTGCTATGAGGTGACAGAAATAGCTACTAGAAGCTCTAGGCTTACCTCTTACGAATTCAACAAGCCCAGTGGAAAGAGGATGCCTTATCCATCCATTGAATTCAGTAAGAAAGATGTTGGCAATGTTGGTGAGAGCAGTTTTAGTACAGTAGTTGGGGCAGAAGGGTTCATGATGAAACCAGATGAGGAATTAGAAAATAGCAAATATAAACAAAAGAGAGGAGGAGAATAGAGTAATAGCTAGACATTCATTAAGCATCTATTATGGGGAAGACACTGTGTTATATTACACCCAGGGACACAAAGATGCATAAAATACGGGGTTTTTTAAGCTCTGGGAGCCCACAGCCTTCACAAAAGAGAAAATCTTATAACTAATTCAAAAAGGTGATAGATAAGTACTTATATGGAAGTATGGTAAGATTGCAATGGGAGCATAGAGGAGGGAACCACAGAATGGTTAACCAAATACATTAAATATATCTTTGAGGAGAAGTGCACAATGGCCGGCACATACTAGGTATATGATGAATTAGGGGACAATTATGTTTTGGGTGAATGGGACTTTAATGAAGGAAGGTAGACAACCCATTTCTAACAAAGGGAACAGCTAGTACAAAGCTAACCAATACCTTAGGTTTACTGTTTTCCTCTTGGCATGAGGCTTGGAATAAGTGCTGAGGGAAAGCCAAAACTGTTGGGCAGAGAAAATGTGTCAAGAGGCCAAAACAGCCTAAGGGGGCCTTCAAATGCCCCTTCAGGTACTTAATAAGTGGCCTTTCAATCCCAAATTATCTTAGCATCTTCCCTAACTCACTACTTCTCTCCTCCTGCCTCCATACACAGAAATAAATATTAGCAAGGCAAGCACAATCCTTCCTTGATATAAATACAAAACATAAGCCATGTATAACGGTTCTTAACACTGTTAACAGTTTTAATTTCTCTGATCTACTTTATCTGGTGCAAGTTAGCAAAATACATTTAGTCCCTTGATGTAATTTAGAAGCAATGATTGATCCTACTTTCTTCCTTGTGTAGGACTCTTAGCTGACTTAGAGAACATAGGTCCTATGTCATTAACATGTTCACAAATGTAGAGAGAGCTGTTTTTGAAATGGTGAAATACCCAGGACACTTTGCTGTAGGCTTATGAATCTTGGCTGCATTTTACCACTGCTTCCAGTACATAGCTCCTTTAATGAACCTAGCACTATGGTCACTTGTTTAGGGTCTAGTCATGCTGAATTCTATATACTGCAAGCCAGAGATCTAATCAACCTATGCTATTTGTCACATGGTATACTGGAAAGAAGAGGTCTTTGTACAGATCTATTCTCCCTGTAGTAAAACAAGTCATAGGCCTGGACTGCTGCCAAAAAGTTAGTAGTGTCATCTGTGTAGATGAAATTCAGCACCTCATTATCTTACATTGTGCCAGAAGAGCGGGAAGAAGATTGACTTGGTAATTTGCTATGTTTCGATCCTAATCTGTTTAGAAATATGATTTCTTTAAAAGGAAATGGAAAAAGAATGTGTTACTCATGATAGCTTCACAGTATCTCCTGAGAGGATGTTCAGTTATTATAAATACAGCAATTTAATTCTCTCCTTGAATTTTAGACGTATTTCATCTCTTTAAAGAATAAACTGTATTGAAATGATCAGATTACAAAGTATGAATTGAATACTTCCAAAAATGGAATTTTATATTTCAGATTACACAAAAAACTTTTTTCATGAGTCGTAAAGTTATTGGTTTGTATAGTATGTTATTTTTATACATCATCTCCAAAACGCTTTAAAAACATAAGTTTACATTATAACCTATTTAAAGGAGAAAGGCATATTTGTGGTACAAATATTTTTTTCAGAGGTTACTTTCAAGTTTTATTTCAGCATTTTAAGTCTAATTTGTTCTTCCCACCCTGTAGCATAGTATGCAAAATCCAGAAGCAAGGCCCAAATTTAGTGCAGTAAAGCTCCTAGTACATGGATGAAATATACACATCAGAAAGAAAAAAGTACAAGGCCAGGTGTGGTGGCTCATACCTGTAATCCCAGTACTCTGGGAGACCAAGGCAGGAGGATCTCTTGAGGCCAGGAACTTGAGGCCAGCCTGGGAACATAGCAAGACCTCATCTCAAAAAATTAAAAAAAAAAAAATTAGCCAGACTGGGTGGTACACACCTGTAGTCTCGGCTACTTGAGAGGCTGAGGAAGGAGGATCACTTGAGCCCAGGAGTTTGAGGCTGCAGTGAGCTATAACTGTACCACTGCACTCCAGTTTGGGCAACAGAGTGAGGACCTGTCTCAAAAAAAAAGGAAAAATACAGTTGATATCAAGTTTCTAACCCTTAGCTTCTCTCTGAGACAGCTTGGAGTAAGGAAAGAGCATAGGATTTAAAATCACACAAATTCTAGCT
This sequence comes from Sapajus apella, assembly GCF_009761245.1. Lineage (NCBI taxonomy): Eukaryota > Metazoa > Chordata > Mammalia > Primates > Cebidae > Sapajus > Sapajus apella. Next base: position 6,965,337 of record NW_022437031.1, read on the forward strand.
CTACTACTTTTAGCTTTGTGGCCTTGGCCAAGTCATGTAGCCTCTCTCAGGCTAACTTTTCTCATTACTGTATATAATGATAGTAATGATACTTCCTTTGATACGATATTGTAAGGATTAGAGATAAAGTAAAATGCCTGAACCAGTGCAGGCACATAACAGGTGCTCAATAATTGGTAATTATTAGTATCACCTGTAAAATTAGAATAGTACTAATCCATTTATTTATCAGGTTATAGGTCGAATTAATGAGAATGCTTTTATTTCAAGCACCTCAGTCTCTTAGCTATTTTGTAATTGAAAAGAAGTTATCCTGTTTATCTCACAGGATTGTGATGACGAAAAAGGGTAATAAATGCTAAAACACTCAGAAAAACATAAAGTGCTGCTCAACATTGGGACCATTAACGTAAGGATCCAAACTTCCCTATATACTGAACATCTCACTATATGGTCCAGAACAGGATCTTCATGGTGATTCTTAGTCCTCAACAGACAGCTGTATCTAGCGTGATAAGACAAGGGAATCTCAAAACATTTTACAAAGATTTCTGTCAGGTTTCAAAGTTGCTGTTAATTAAGTAGACCTTAATTACCCAGAAAACTTATTTCTGTGGAACTCCTTATATGGAGCCAAGGAAGCAAGGTGTTAAACTGTGCATAACTCTATTAGATGAGCACTATATAGACTTGTGATTAGAAAGAAATCTGAGGTATAGTGTTCAAGCCAACTCTATAGAAGCCATCTGAAAGATTATATAATGTATTCTAAAATATTTCATGTGAATTTTCAAAGAATTGAATAACAATCAAATATGCTAAACATAAAAATGACTCAAGACATAGTTTCATCATTCCTGATGCCAGATATATATCAGAATCTATAGGACCTTAACAATATTATTTATGAATATAAATTATTGATCAAAACTGTACAAGTAAATGTTGAAGAATGGACCAAACCTGATCTGGGTTGAAGTCCTAAGCTCCCTCACTCACTGGTTCTCTAATTTGTAGCTAGTCTGCCTCCATGTCATTTCACTGATTACTATAAGGATCAAATGAAATGTCTGTGCAAATGCTATGCAAACTGTAAAGTGATGTACAGATGTGAAGTATTATTTATCATAAAAGTAAAATACAGAAAAATGATTTGAAACAGTTTATTGGTTTGGGAATGTTGAAGAAATAAGAGATCAGAAGAAAACCAAAGGCCTAGTTATGCTTAGTATAACATGCAACATTGCCATGGGGTGGCAACCATAGCAACAAAGTAAGTAATCGTATCTTTTCCACTAGACATTCCTAGTTACAGCCTCTTGTTTTACTCAAGCCAGTCCCCCTCTTTGACTGTCTTTTTACTGCCTCACTTGTGATCTTTATTCATACTTCCAAGATCCAGCTGTAGACTTCATAGCCTTTAAGAGGCCATGATAAACCTCTATCCAGAGAGCTCATCTTCTTGGTTTACATTCTTCCATGTCCATGCTTAAGATACTTATATTTTCTAGGTCTTTTTCATGTGCTTCTTGCATCTTCACAGCTACATCACAAGCCAAAAGAGGTTAGATATTCCTTCTATCTCAGTGTGGCAACTAGCATAATGCAAACAACCAGTTAAGTAGTTAATAAATATTTGTAGATTGAAAGAAAACATTCTGCAGGCCCAATGCTAAAGCATACCCTTCTTTCATGAAAAAAAAAAAAAACTATATTTGAAAGAGCTTAAAAGATGGTTGGTAGACAATGCAGAAGTCTATGAAGCCACAAGGAGTTATATATAATGGCAAAATATTGGTAACTTATTGAGAGAGCAAGGGAAGAAGTTGTTATAAATATTTGTTCATGAGGAAACAGCCTTCGGGGCCTTTCTAGTTCTATTCCTGTACCACAGAAATGATACTGTGCACGAACGACTTCTTCAAAGGGCTATACTGTGTAATATACATATTATAATATGCATATTGTTCCATTTTCACATTTAAACATAAGAAACAAAATTACATTGTAATTTATGATCACATATTTATTATCTCCCCTTGGTCTCCCAAATTTTATGATTTTTCTGATTACTAAGGCATACTGTGGCACTCTTCACCATTTATTGGCACAATACAGAGCTTAGGTAACATTCACATGCAGAACACCCTCCCTGGGGCCCCAAAGGTTCTGTAGATTTTTCTAGCACCATGGCTATAACAAGGCCCCCCTTTTTTATGATGAATTAGGGGACAATTATGTTTTGGGCGAATGAGACTTTCCTGCTCAAGAAAACCTGTCAGAATGTAAATAAGAATGATGCTATTATAGAAATAACATTAACATTTGTTCCAGTTTTTATTTAAATTATTAGTGGCCTTCAGGACTTCATTAGTAACAAAATGTTTGCAATACACTTCAATATCACAGTTATCAGTCACTGGGACAGTAAAATGGACTTTTGATTCTCATTTAAGGACTTAGGTTCTAGTTGTAAGCCTGCCACTTATTTATTATGAAACTTTGAACATACTTCTTGATCTCTCAGCCTCAGTTCCTATAAAATGGCAATCACAGTAATACATCACTGGGTGGATATGGGAATCAAATACAGTGTTATTTGAAAAAATAATTTTTTATGTTATTTTTATTATACTTTAGGTTCTGGGGTACATGTGCAGAATATGCAGGATTGTTGCATAGGTACATACATGGCAATGTGGTTTGCTGCCTCCATCCCACCCCGTCGTCACCTATATCTGGCATTTCTCTGCATGTTATCCCTCCCCAACAGCCCTACCCTGCATTGTCCTTCCCCTATTCCCCTCAAAACAGACCACAGTGTGTGATGCTCCTCTCTCCTTGTGTCCATCTGTTCTCATTGTTCAACACCCACCTACGAGTGAGAACATGAGGTGTTTGATTTTCTGTTCTTGTGTCAGTTTGCTGAGAATGATGGTTTCCAGATTCATCCGTGTCCCTACAAAGGACATGAACTCATCGTTTTTTATGGCTACATAGCATTCCACAGTGTATATGTGCCACATTTTCCTTGTCCAGTCTATCATCAATGGGCATTTGGGTTGGTTCCAGGTCTTTGCTACTGTAAACAGTGCTGCAGTGAACACACGTATGCATGTGTCTTTATAATAGAATGACTTATAACCCTTTGGGTATATATCCAGTAATGGGATTGCTGAGTCAAAAGGAATTTCTATTTCTAGGTCCTTGAGGAAGCACCACACTGTCTTCCACAATGGTTGAACTAATTTACACTCCCACCAACAGTGTAAGTGTCCCTATTTCTCCACATCCTCTCCAGCATCTGCTGTCTCCAGATTTTTTAATGATCGCCATTCTAACTGGCATGAGATGGTATCTCAATGTAGTTTTGATTTGCATTTCTCTAATGACCAGTGATGATGAGCATTTTTTCATATGCTTTTTGGCCTCATATATGTCTTCTTTTGAAAAATGCCTGTTCATATCCTTCACCCACTTTTGAATGGGTTTGTTTCTTGTAAATCTGTTTAAGTTCGTTGTAGATTCTGGATATTAGCCCTTTCTCAGATGGGTAGATTGCAAAAATTTTTCCCATTCTGTTGGTTGCTGGTTCACTCTAATGATTGTTTCTTTTGCTGTACAGAAGCTCTGGAGTTTAATTAGGTCCCATTTATCTATTTTGGCTTTTGTTGCCGATGATTTTGGTGTCTTAGTCATGAAGTCCTTGCCTGTGCCTATGTCCTGAATGGTTTTGCCTAGGTTTTCTTCTAGGGTTTTTATGGTGTTAGGTCTTATGTTTAAGTCTTTAATCCATCTGGAGTTCATTTTAGTGTAAGGTGTCAGGAAGGGGTCCAGTTTCTGCTTTCTGCACATGGCTAGCCAGTTTTCCCAGCACCATTTATTAAACCGGAAATCCTTTCCCCATTGCTTGTTTTTGTCAGGCTTGTCAAAGATCGGATGGTTGTAAATGTGTGGCATTGCCTCTGAGGCCTCTGTTCTGTTCCATTGGTCTATATCTCTGTTTTGGTACCAGTATCATACTGTTTTGATTACTGTAGCCTTGTAGTGTAGTTTGAAGTCAGGTAGCATGATGCCTCCAGCTTTGTTCTTTTTGCTTAGGATTGTCTTGGCTATGCAGGCTTTCTTTTGGTTCCATATGAAGTTTAAGGTGATTGAAAAAAAAATTTTTTAAGTGTAAAGCCCTGGGCAAATCTGAGTTCTATATCCCGTTATGCATCTATGTAATTTTCCTTTCTGTCATTGCCATGCTCTTATGTTAGACCTTCAACTACCTACTGCTTCATCTCCTTCCTTACCTTACATAAATTCCTCAGCCCCTTTTCCTTCAAAATCATTCTCTTATAGTTGATCCAATTAACTGTCCCAGATTCACATTTTTTTCCATTAGAATAAGCTATGCTAAGCCCTAACTCCTGCAGGTTGTTCTTACTGTGGTCATAATTATGAACTTGCTTGCAGTCTGAGACAGGAAAACAGAATACTTCTTACTCATTTTAGAGTTTTCAATCTTTCCCCCACCCCCAGAAAATGCTTTTATGTACACCAAAAGTCAAGCTCTTCTCTTGCCTTCACAATACCTCCAGTATATACCCACACATAGCCCAGTGCAGAAAACCAGCTTAAGGAATGCAGAGGAAAGGGATTGACCACCGAAAACAAGACAAGAGTCTTGCCGGAAGACAAGACCCAAGTTCCCTAGATGGTTGAATTACAACCTCAGATATGTTGGCATTCTCAAAATTTGAATGGGAACCTTTAGCAGTAGGGCCTGCCTATACCTACTGCTGCTGTTTCAGAGTCTAACACCACGTGGTCCAGTCCAGTAGAGCAAACAAAGATTGTAAGACTAGGACCAATTGCCATTTACAATGTTTCTTGGGCCTTCACAAGCAACTCCACTCCTTGCCCATTGCTCCTCCTACTGGTTCTGATCCATATTGGAACTCTAACTTGCATTGCCTACTCTGTCATTCACTAATTAGTTGTCCTAATTGAGTGAAAATTGTGAGTTCCTAGGTCTCTCTCAAAAGAAACTCTTCCATATATACAACAGGAGACTTATACAGTGGCAAAATCTAACAACCCAAGTGCCCATCAACAGAATAGTTTATGGATAAATTATGATATATTCATACAATGAAATATTAAACAGCAGCCAAACCAATTAACACTTATGAATATGAGTGAGCAACACTTATAAATATGAGTGAATCTTACCAATGTAATATTAAGCTTATAAAAAGTAAATCCCCTATGTTGAATTTGCCAACAACAACAAAAAACTATGCTTGTATTAAATATATTTAAGAAGCAAGTCATCTCGGACCTGCAATAAAGACAAACCTAATTTAATACTGAAAAAAAAACAAGTCCTAAAATATTAAATTTAGTATAATAACCTTTGTAAGTCACAAACAACTAACTTTAAATATAGATATATGTGTGTATGTATATATTTATTTATGCTAGGAATATATATAAATGTGATATAATTATATGAAAAGGAAATTGAGGGAATGAATGAACACAGGATTCAGGATAAAGACTATTTGAGTGGGTAAGTTGTAGGGTGATGAGAGTGAGAAGGAAGTATATGGTTGAATGTAAGTTTTTGACAAAGTCCTAGCTTTTGTTTTGGGTGGCTGTTTTACAAGCACTTATTGCATTATTTTATTAAAACTAAATAAATACAAAAATAAGCAGTGGAGAAAGGAGTCACTATTCAATAATGGTGCTGGGATAACTGACTGTCCAGAATAATGAAATATGCAGAAGAATGAAACTGGACACCTACCTATCACCATGTACAAAAATTAACTCAAGATGGATTAAAGACTTAAATATAAGATCTCAGACTATAAGAATCCTAAACAAAAACCAAGAAAACACCATTCTGAATGTCAGCCTTGGGAAAGAATGTATGACTAAGTTCTCAAAAACAATGTAGCAAAATCAAAAATTAATAAGTGGGACCTAATTAAACTAAAGAGCTTCTGCACAATAAAATAAATTATCAAGAGAGTAAACAAACAGCCTACAATGGAAGAAAATATTTGCAAACTATACATCTGACCAAGGTCTGATATACAGAATCTATAAGGAACTTAAGCAACTGAACAAGCAAAAAACAAGTAACTCCATTTAAAAATGGACAAAAGGTATAAACAGACACTTCTCAAAAGAAGATATGCAGGTGGCCAACAAACACAAAAAAATGCTCAACATCACGAATCATAGAGAAATGCAAATCAAAACCACAATGAGATGCCATTGCACACCAGTCAGAATGACTTTTATTAAAAAGTCAAAAAACAACAGATGCTAGTGAGGTTGTGGAGAAAAGGGAACACTTATACACCGTTGGTGGAAATGTAAAGTAGTTCAACCACTATGGAAAGCAGTTTGGAGATTTCTCAAAGAACTAAAAATAAAACTACCATTTGACCCAACAATCTCATTACTGGGTATATACCCAAAGAAAATAAACCATTCTACCAAAAAGATGTATGCACTCATGTGTTCATAGCAGCACTCTTCACAATAGCAAAGACATGAAATCAATGTAGGTGCACATCAATGGCAGATTGGATAAGTAAAATGTGGTTCATATATACCATGGACTATAATGCAGCTATAGAAAATGAATAAAATCATGGCCTTTACAGGTACATGGATACAGCTGAGACCATTATCCTAAGCGAATTAACACAGAAACAGAAAACCAAATACCACATGTTCTCACTTATAGGTGGGCAGTAAACATTGGGTACGTGTGGACATAATGATGGCAATAGTAGACACTGGGGACTACAAGTGAAGGAAGTGGGGAGGGGAGAGGGCAAGGGTTGAAAAACTACCTTTTGGGTACTATGCTCACTACCTGCCGATGGGATCAATTTTACTACAAACTTCAGGATCACACAATATGCCCGTATAACAAACCTGCATATGTACTCCCTGAATCTAAAATAAAAGTTGAAATTTTTAAAAAACCAAATAAACAAAAGTGGGCTACACATAGACCAATGTGAGTGTGCTATAAATGTAAAGTTGATTTCCTAACAGATTTCAAAGACTTAGTACCAAAAAAGCAATGTAAAAATCTCATTTATATATATATATATATATTGATTACATGCAGAAATTAAAATATTTTTAATTTATTGAGTTAAATACAATATACTAAAAATTAATTTTACCTGATTCTCTTTACTTTTTTAATATGGTTAATAGAAATTTTTTAATTACCTATGTGGCTTACATTTGTGACTCACATCATGTTTCTATCAAGTGTCATGGTGGTATAAGAATTATATAGCACTGCTTTTTATATGTATAGCCAGCTGTTTTCAGGCTTAAAGCTATTTAGTTTGTCTTTTTAGGTTTAATAATTCTAATTTATTTTATTTTGGGGCTTCTGAAACCTTCATTGAAAGTTTTAATAAATACAAAAGTAATACGTGCTCCTTTTAAAACAAAATTAATTATCAGAGAAATTTATGATATAACAGAAGGAATGTAACATCACAATCTTAGCTCCCAGATATAGGCACTGTTAAGAATTAAGAAGATTTTCTAGTTATATGTGTTTTTAAAGTATTAGAATGTGAACATCAAAGTTATCCCTATTCTTTCCCATTTTTTCTGATGCCAGAGAGGCAATGGAAGATCATGGCTCAATGTTTGTGCCAAGCAGAGAACTAAAGCAGTGGTTCCCACTTCTAGAGTTACAGTCCTCTATCATTAGCTGGAGTTTGGATTTCTTTTCCTGGCCAAATCTCTTCCCCTCACCCCAAAAAAGTGCCATTTGGCATATGTTTATATGAAAAGCTGAAGTGAACTAAAATTAGTGTTTTGAGAATTTCCTAATACCCCTTGGGAAAAAATCAGAGACCCAATGGATATTGTAAAACCGGAACTAACAATCACTATTTCAGTGTATTGATTTCCAACAAAGTACCTGATCATTTCTCTCAGTGGGTGTGAAGCAGTCTTCTGATGGGAGTGTAATGATTTGGAGAAAACAAGATGGATCTATTTTTCTGTAGGTTTCTCTCTGTTCTTAGGAAGAAGTTTAATGGAGGTAGCTGTGAGGGGGGTGAAAAAGGAGTCCAAAGGTCAGATTTTGATTATGGGATAGATCTTGAAACTTTTCAAATTGCCTGAGGCCCTATAAAAATCATTAATATTGAAATAGCTATTTTTTCAAGCCTTGGACTAAGTGCCATGGAAATTACAGAAGTTATTTTCTTTGTTCACATTATTGATTGACAAGTTCAAAGATTTTGGATACATTTCTTGAAACAGCCATCAAACACTTTGACATTTTTCCTTCTTTTCCATTCAATGAAATGAATCCCTCACTCAACATCATATTCTTTTTTTAAAATTTATTTATTATACTTGAAATTCTGGGATACATGTGCAGATTGTGCAGGATTGTTACATCGGTATACACATGCCATGGTGGTGGTTTGCTGCATCCATCACCCCGTCATCTACATTAGCTATTTCTCCTAATGCTATCCCTCCCCAATCCCCTCATCCCCTGCTATTCCTCCCCTAACCCCTCACCCCTCAGGCCCTGGTATGTGATTCAACATCATATTCTTAGGAAACGCACCAAGGAATTTCTAAGTCATATTCTATATTACCCCAGTCCCTGCACTGGTTGAGACCTGTGAGAGAAAAATAAATACAAACTGCTCTCTTGCTGCTAGGCTGATTAGAATCCCTTTCCTCTCTTTTCAGGGAAATGGCAGACTTGAACTAGGCATTCCAATGGAAGGCTTTTCTAAAACTCTTTTTAAGTCGTTGTTCTCAGCCATTGTTCTGCTCTAAAGTCCATTATCATTTTTCTTCTAACCTAACCCCCTTGACTTCACAATTCTAATATGTATTTGTCCGTTTCTTTCTTGGTCATATGTTCATTTGTCTTACTTCTGCCTTCTCTTAGATTGGCAGTTCCTTGAGGTGAGAGACCACGTCTAGGTCTAATTCCAAAGTAATATAAATCCACATGGTCAGAAAATACTTATTAACGGAATTATGACCTAGAACCCATTTGCCCCAAACCCTGCCTAAGTTTCTTTTATGCAATTCATGCTTTCATTTAAACACCATTAAGTTCACATAACAGTAAATTTCTTCAAAGATCACAACAAGATACATTGGAGGTAGAAACACAAAGGAACAGAATGGAAGAGTTTTGGATATTAATGGCCCATATATGTATTTTTCACATTTTTAGTTTGCTTTTGCTACATTAAAATGTGTCCTGTTTTGAAGTACTGTGTGATCTTATTTATTAAACAAAACAGTAGATTAGACAGAGCATTCAGTTGGAAATACATCTGGAATTCAGATCTAGTTCAATCACTAACTAGCTATGAGACTTACATGCTCAGTTTCTTGGACAGAGGAAGGAGATAACCTAACATTGATTCTGATAACCTCACAAGGGTATTGACAAGATCAGTGCATCAGAAATATATCAGAAAGTGTTTTATAAGTAAACACCATATAAATATGTGGAATGTCATTACACTTGCAGTTTCAACATTCAAGAAGACCATTCATTTCCTGTTAGCATCCCTTGTACTTTGAGGATATGGCTGCAAGGTCCTTTGGCCTTTGTCAGTATCAAAAATGCCGTCTTTTAGACACAGATGTGTTTTATTTGAAAAAATTAGCTCACTTTTTAAAAAAATTCGCTCACTTTTATCTTTTAAAAAATTAAGGAAATGTTTTATTAAAATAACTAAACAGGCCCAGCCCAGTGAGGCACACCTGTAATCCCAGCAGTTTGGGAGCCCAAGTTAGGAGGATTGCTTGAGTCCAGGAGTCTGAGACCAGCCTGGCCAACATGGTGAAATCCCATCTCTACAAAAACAACAATAACAAAAAAAAAAAATTAGCTGGGTGTGGTTGTACGCATCTGTAATCCCAGCTATTTGGGTGTCTGAGGCACAAGAATTGCTTGAACCAGGAGGTGGAGGTTGCAGTGAGCTGAGGTTCCACCAATGAACTCCATCCTGGGTGACAGAACAAGACTCTGTCTCAAAAAGAAAAGAAAAAAAAAGCAGCTTTCTTGAGATATAATTCACATTTCATACATTTCACCCATTTTGCATATACAATTCAGTAGTTTTTAGAATGTTCTCAGAGTTGTCTATATGCAAAAAGCTGAAACTGGATCCCTTACTTACACCTTATACAAAAATTAACTCTAGATGGATTAAAGATTTAAACATTAGGCCTAACACCATAAAAACTCTAGAAGAAAACCCAGGCAATACTGTTCAGGACATAGGCATGGGCAAGGACTTCATGACTAAAACACCAAAAGCAACAGCAACAAAAGCCAAAATAGACAAATGGGATCTAATTAAACTTGAGAGCTTCTGCACAGCAAAACAAACTACTATCAATAGAGTGAACTGGCAACCAGCAGAATGGGAAAAATTTTGCAATCTATCCATCTGACAAAGGGCTAATATCCAGAATCTACAGAGAACTTAAACAAATTTACAAGAAAAAAAACAACCCTATCAAAAAGTGGGCAAAGGATGTGAACAGACACTTTTCAAAAGAAGACATTTATGCAGCCAACAAACATATGAAAAGAAAGCTCATCATCACTGGTCATTAGAGAAATGCAAACCAAAACCACATTGAAATACCACCTCACACCAGTTAGAATGATGATCATTAAAAAATCAGGAGACAACAGATGCTGGAGAGGATGTGGAGAAAAAGGAATGCTTTTACACTGTTGGTAGGAGTGTAAATTAATTCAACCATTGTGGAAGACAGTGTGGTGATTCTTCAAGGATCTAGAGCTAGAAATACCATTTGACCCAGCAATCCCATTACTGGGTATATACCCAAAGGATTATAAATCATTCTATTATAAAGACACATGCACATGTATGTTTACTGTGGCACTGTTCACAGTAGCAAAGACTTGGAATCAACCCAAATGCCCATCAATGATAGACTGGGTAAAGAAAATGTGGCACATATACACCATGGAATACTATGCAGCCATAAAAAAGGATGAGTTCATGTCCTTTGCAGGGACATGGATGAAACTGGAAACCATCATTCTCAGCAAACTGACACAAGAACAAAAAATCAAACACCACATGTTCTCACTCATAAGTGGGTGTTGAACAATGAGAACACACGGACACAGGGAGGGGAACATCACACACTGGGCCAGGAATAGCAGTGGGTGGGGGAATTGTGGAGGGATAGCATTAGGAGAAAAACCTAATGTAGATGATGGGGCAATGGATGCAGCAAACCATCACCGTGGCACATGTATACCTATGTAACAAACCTGCACGATCTGCACATGTAGCCCAGAACTTAAAGTATAATTTAAAGAAATAATAATAAAGAATAGAACTCTGGCACATTGTGAAAATGGTTTGCAAATAACTAAAATTTTGAAAATACTGACTTAAAATAATAAAAGTTATTATATTACTGACAAAAAAAGAATGTTCTCAGAGTTGTGCAATCATCACCACAATTCATTCTAATTTCATTGCCTCAAAAAGAAAAACTTTAGCCGTTATCCCTCAATTACCCCATTCCCTCTCCCAGTCATAGGCAACCAGCAATCTACTTTCTATCTCAATAAATTTGCATATTCTGGACATTTCATATCAATGGACTGATACACTACATGATATTTTGCATCTGGCTTCTTTCTCTTAGCATAATTTTTTCAAGGTTAATCCATGTTGTAACATATATTAATACTTCATTCCTTTTTATCATGGTAAAATCTACATAACATAAAATTTACCATTTTAACCATTTTTAAGTATACAATTCAGTGGCATTGAGTACATTCATAATGTCATGCAACCATTACCACTATCCATTTCCAGAACTTTTTCATCCTTCCAAAAAGAAACTCTGTGTCCATCAAACAATAACTTTCCATGTCCCCCTCCCCCCAGCCTCTGGTCACCTGTATTGTGCTTTCTGTATCTATGACTAACTATTCAGTTCCCTCAAATAAGTAGAATATACAATATTTGTCCTTTTGTGTCTGGCTTATTTCACTTCACATGTTATACCATATATCATCCATATTTCATCCATGTTATACCATATATCAGTACTTCATTCCTTTTTGTGGATGAATAATATTCCATTTATAGATATACTACATTTTATCCACTCATCAGTTGATGGACACCGGTTGTTCCTGCTTTGAGATATTATGAATAATGCTACTGTGAACATTCACGTACAAGATTTTTATGGAAATATGTTATCATTTATCTCAGGTATGCACCTAGGAGTGGAATTGCTGGGCCAAATGTTAACTCTGTATTCAACCTTTTGAGGAAATACCAGACTGTTTTCCAAAGCAGCTACATCATTTTACAAGCCCACCAGTAGCGGATAAGGGTTCTAATTTCTTTATAGTTTCATCAACACTTGTTACTATTTATCTTTTTGATTATATCATAGTGGGTGTGAAGTGGTATCTCATTTTTCATTTACATTTCCCTGATGACTGATTATGTCAAGCATCTTTTCATGTGCTTATTGGCTATTCATATATTGTCTATAGAGAAATGTCTATTTAGATCTTTTGCCCAGTCTTCAAGTGGATTATTTGTCTCTTATTAAGTTCTTTATATATGCTGGATGCCATCACTTATAAGATACTTTGCCAATATGTTCTTTCATTCGGTGGATAGCCTTTTCACTTTCTTGTTGGTTTCATTTGCAGTAGAGTTTTTAATTTTGATAAAGTCCAATTCATCTATTTTTTTATTTTGTCACTTATATTTCTCATTTTTTAGTGTTTCTATTTTCTATTTGTTAGTGTTTCTGTTATAGCTTAGAAAAGTCCTGGGTCTTTTTTTTAACTGAGAAAACTTAGAAAAGGCCAGAGTATATTTTTTACTGAGATTTTTATATCAGTCACAACTCAAGTGGCTCTGTGATTTCACTGTGGTTTCAGGGCTCCATAGTTTCTTTGACCACAGTAGTCTGCCTGGCTTTGCCATCTTAATTTCTCTCATATTTGACTCTCTACAGAGTGGGCTAGTCTAATCTGGGTGACAATGAGTCAATATTTCTTCTCCCTCCCCCTTCTGTAAAGACTTCCTTCCCATCTTACAATTGGCAGAAATGGAGTGAGACTATGTCATATTTGAATGTCTGTGCCTTAACATCTAACTAACTTATATACAATCTCTCCAATAACTGACTGCATTTTGCCTACAGAGATCTACTATAGTAAGTATTCTGTAACACTTAGCTATGATGTCAGCTGTTAGGCCCTAGCAACCTGTGCTTATTCTGAATAGCTTAGAGAATACTGTAGCAAAATAATTCATCGGAGCTGATTAGTATAAAAATGTGCCAGAATGTGGCACATATACACCATGGAATATTATGCAGCCATCAAAAACGATGAGTTTGGGTCCTTTGTAGGGACATGGATGAACCTGGAAATCATCATTCTCAGCAAACTGACAGAAGAGCAGAAGATCAAACACCGCATGTTCTCACTCGTAGGCGGGTGTTGAACAATGAGAACGCATGGACACAGAGAGGGGAGCACTACACACTGGGGTCAGTTGGGGGGAAATAGGGGAGGGACAGTGGGGGGTGGGAAGCTGGGGAGAGATAGCAAGGGGAGAAATGCCAGATGTAGGTGATGGGGAGGAAGGCAGCAAATCACACTGCCACGTGTGTACCTATGCAACAATTTTGCATGTTCTTCACATGTACCCCAAAACCTAAAATGCAATAAAATAAATAAATGGGGAAAAAATGTGCCAGAGCAATATTTTTACATTTAAAAAATGTTAGATGACCTCTAAGATTCCTCTCGGCCATGAAATTATATTAATTTTGATCAGTTAAAGTTATTTCATAAAAACTATTTAACATATCTGATTTACTTATTCTAGACTAAATAATCCAAGTGCTGTAATAAAGATCTCAAGCTATGTTCTAAAAAACTATCATTGATTACATTCCTACTATATTCTAGGCACTGTGGTAGGCACTCTAATCCTCACATCATCCGTGCACATGAAGTGGAAGTTATTCTCATTTTACAAATAGACACGAACAACAACCTCAGATATGTTAAATAATTTGAGCAGAGTTACAGGTAATGTAGAAAGATAAGGACAAAATAAAACCTTCCTTGTCTATTTTGCCCCTCTATGCAGGTGTTCATTTTGTCTTTTTGATGCTTCCAGACCTGATCTCAACTTTAAAGTGTTTGTGTTGACCTTTTCTTGCCTGAGCCTTGGGCAGGGTGGGGTTTCTGTAGAGCAATTTGACTGGAAGCTTTTTCTAGCCACAAGCATTCCACTTGGGTTGTGGGGCATCTGCTCACTTTACTGTCTCTTGGTAGAAAAACTTAAAATAAATTTTTAAAGTGAAAGTTTAGAATCTTAGTAAAGGCGTAAGACAGAGACCCACCCCAAACTGCTGCCTCAGTGGGGTACATCTCTCTTTACCACTAGATCCTTTTATGTCAATAGGATAGGACCTTGGACATTATTGCCAATGGCATGCTGTATCACTATGGTATGACTGAAAGTTTGAGTACTATTTCCCCACTCCTACACCACAAAAGCAATCTTGTACCATAGAAACAACCCTGTACTGTAGAATAGAATTGAGCAGGAAATGTTTAGTTTGCATTGCAAAATTTTTTTAAGTTTTTGTTTTTTTCTCTTTGAGCATCTTGGGCTTCTACTCTGGGGACTAGTGATCGTAAATAATTATAATATCAAGATGTGATGACGATATTATTCTTTTTCTGTTCCAAGTGAGTGATGGCTCTTTGGCCCATAAGCTGTAACATACACAAGTAAAGGGGTTAAATTTAATCATGCGAGAAGCAGGAAACAGCCATTACATGGTCAAGTGGGAGAAACATTAGTTGAATACAGACATAATTGTTAGAAGTCAGTCACATTCTCTAGAAGCTTTTTCTGACTTATTAAATACCAACTTTGTGCCCTCACTTTATGTGCTTTAGGTCATTGAATTCTCATAACAATCCCATATAGTTAGAATTATTATTCTCATTTTATAGACAAGCAAATTATGGCTCAGAAAGATTGGGTACTTTGCCCAAAGCCACACAACTAGTGAGTGGCAGATGCAGAGACTGAACCAAAATCTTTTTGACTCCAAAGTTCTTTTACCTCCAATTGACTTAGCATGGTCAGATACTTGCTTTTCTTCCTTGTAGTATCCAGTGTTATGATCAGCCTGGTGCTAGTAATGCGGCAGCATCTGAAGCATAGTGATTTGAGGAGAGAGGAGGGGAGCATTTAAGGACCAGAAAATGGCATCTAAGACAGGAATTGTCAAGTGGTGATGTGGGGCCTCTCTCCTGAAACCATGAATTTAAAATTATATACTTTACACTAAGAATCCCAACAAGTAAAAGTCATTAATATTTAGAGTTGAAAGTGTTAGTGTGGGGAAAATGTTGCTGCCGTTAATTTTGAGACTTAGAGCAGCTGCTATTGCAACCTCCAGGGTACCCTACTCCTACTAGTCTTACTTTTACTTTACAGTAAATGTGAATGTCAAATCTTGTTTTAGGCACAAGGAACAAAGTTTCCCTGCCACTTACATCTTTCTCCCAAGAAACACAAAGAGCTTTAGAAACCTACAAAGGACCATTGCATAGAAAGAGAACTTGGACCATACCAAGAGTGATTAGTTTAACGTTCCACACATTTTTAGTGAAATTGGGAAAGGCACCTTGCATGCCTTTCCATAAACCTACTAAACCTCTGTCTCTTCAAGTTTCCTTAGACTCTGTTTCATTATGGTTTATTTCTTAAATCACTGCTACTGTCAGAAATCACGTTAGATATCCAGAAATTCACTTTTGAGGATATTGTGTGTTCTGCTGATTTTTTTTCTTAAAAATAAAACAGAGTGACTTCCATTTCCACCAAGATGGAGAAACCCCATTCCTTCTATGTCCTCCCTCTTACAACTAGAATACCCTGGATATAACAACAAACAAGACTGAGCGGTGGAAAGAAAAATGAAGACCGCCTTGGAACTTGAAGAACCAGTAGTGGGCTCCCTGGGTTTCCTTTTTGCCTATCACATATCCCAGACAGGGCACTGCAGGAGCCTCCAATTCATAGCTACCACTATGCACAGACAAAAATATACTTTAAGAAAAGCTTGTTTCCTGTATCCAAAAAAAAAAAAAAAAAGAGGGAAAGGGTCACTTTACAGCAAAAAACTTTTTGAACATACTTTTCCTATTCCAGCCTAACAATAATGGAAAAACTTTTACCCTCCCCACCAGCCTATGGTTCCAATGGGACCTACCAAAAGTTAAGCTTCTATTCCATTTCTTCCCGCCACAAAAGCAGACAGCTTGCTCTTAATCCACTACCAGGGCATTGTTGGCAGGACTGAGCAGACAGCTCATCATCTCTCCCCCATCTGTCAGAAGCAGATGGTGCTCCTATTCTCCTGCCAGAGTAGTGCCAACCCAGTCCAGTGGCAACCTAAGCCACCACACCCGCCAAGCAGCAAAGAGAATTAATGACTCGATATAAGGTGGGGCTAGTTGCCACTAGACTTCACCCCCCATATCTCATGTCAGTGCGGCCCAATGGGGGTAAGAGGTTGAGCTTCCACCCCTACCTAGCATCAAAAAGGCTGAACAAGGGACTGCATGTCAAGACTAGTAAGCTCATTATGTTAAGTGAAATAAGTCAGGCACAGAAAGACAAACTTCACATGTCCTCATTTATTTGTGGGAGCTGAAAATCAAAACAGTTGAACTAACGGAGATAGAGAGTAGAAGGATGGTTACCAGAGGCTGGGAAGGATAGTGGAGGGCTGAGGGGAGACTGGGGATGGTTAATGGGTACAAAACATAGTTAGAAACAATAAGACCTAGTATTTAATCATATAACAGAGGGACTATAGTCAATAATAATTTAACTGTACATTTGAAAGTAACCAAAAGAGCATAAGTAGATTGTAACACAAAGGATAAATGACTGAGGGGATGGATATACCATGTTCTATGACATAATTGTTTCATATTGTGTGCCTGTATCAAAGTATCTCATGTACCCCATAAATATATATACCTACTATGTACCCACAAAAATTAAAAATAAGTTATTTTTAAAGACTAGTAAGGGCCAGGCTCAGTGGCTCATGCTTGTAACCCGAGCACTTTGGGAGACCAAGGTAGGCAGATCACCTGAAGTCAGGAGTTTGAAACCAGCCTGGCCAACATGGCAAAACCCTGTCTCTACTAAAAATATAAAAATTAGCCGAGCGTGGTGGCAGGTGCCTGTAATCCCAGCTACTCAGGAGGCTGAGGCAGGAGAATTGCTCGTACCCAGGAGGTGGAAGTTGCAGCGAGCTGAGATTGGACGCCTGGGCGACAGAGTGAGACTCCATCTCAAAAACAATTTTTTTAATTAAAAATAAAATTAAAAAATAAGGACTCTACTTTTCCCTCAGCCCCTGGTGTTGGGGAGGCACAGTGGAAAGCTGAACCTACACACCCACCTGACAACAATGAGACTGAAAAAGGCAGTGTGAAGCAAGGCTAGTCAGCACCCCTATTTCCACTGCCCTGATGTCAGCAAGGCCCAGTGAGGAACTGAACCACCACCTCCAATCAGCATCAGTGAATCCTAACAAGATGGTGAAAGGTAAAGCTAACCGGCAATCTGCTTCTCCCCATTTCATCCCCTGATGCCAGCAGGGCCTGGCAGGGAACTGAGCTTACACCTCGATTCAGAGGTAACAAAAGCCAGAAGCCTTCTCAGTCATTGCCCCACTTTCACTGAGATAGTGTCAGTGAGACCAAGGGGATAGCCAAACTTTCATTCCATCCATTTGCAACAGGAAAGTATGAGTCAATGCCCCACTTTGTTGCCAGGGTCATGTCAGCGGGACATAGCAGGAAGCTGTACAGACTTGGCCCTCACATTATACCTTACATAGGAGTTTCCTGCTTTAAAAAGAAGATTAAGTAGAATCCACAGTTTCATCATATATAATAGTATCCAAAATTTCAAGATTAGAATTGAAACTCACTAATCAGAAAAGACAATCAATGGACACCAACACCAAGATGAATCATATTTTATCTGACAATTATAAAACATCCATAGTAAAGTCCATAATAAAAAATGATCTAACAAGCAATTGCAAATTCTCCTGAAACATATATATTTATATAAAATCTCAGCAAAGAAATAGAAGTCATAAAAATAAGCAAATAAAAATTATAGAACTGAAAATTACAATAACCGCAATTTTAAAGGTCGGCAAATGAGCTCAATAGTAGAGCGGAGGTAACAGAAGACAGAATCCATAAACTTGAGGATAGATCAATAGAATTTGCTCAATCTGAACAACAGGAAAAATTATCAGAGCCTCAGGGAACCTGTGGGATAATAACAAAAGATCCAGTATTCATGTCATCAGTGTCTAGAAGGAGGGGAGAGAGAAAGAGGTTAGGCTTTCTATTTTTTTTTTTTTTATTTTGTGTGTGTGTGTGTTCATTGTTATTCATTGAAGCGTTCTTATGATGGCTACTTTAAAAATATTTGTCATATAATTCCATCATCTCTGTCATCTCAGTGTTGGCTTCTACTAATTGTCTCTTTTTTTTATTCAGTTTGAGATATTCTTGATTCTTGGTTTGATGGGTAACTTTTTATTGAAACCTTAACATTTTTCTATTTTGTTTTAATGTTCTCAATCTATTTGAACCTGCTTTAATTAAAGCTTTTTGTGACACTGCTCTAGCAGGCATAGGGGGGTTGCCACCTCACTATTGCCTGGTAGAAGTAGAAGTGTAGGTCCCACATTTGGCCTCCTCTGACACCTCTCATTACTGCTAGGTTGGAGTGGGAATGCCGGTGACCTATAACTAGCTAACAGTAACTAGACCAATTCCAGCTGTCAGTCTGGTTATCTGCCAGGGGGGATGAAAGTCCCACCTCTCTTCCTGGTCTTATCTGATACCACATCAGCAGGGTAATTGTTACACCCTCATGAAGGTAGAATTCTAGGCTCTCCACTTGTCCTTTGTTGGTTGTTTGTGTGAATGGGGTGGGGCCACAGAGTTTTTTTTCTGTAGTGTTTGGCTAGAGTAAAGAGGATATTATCTAAAAGTTTTCTCTCATGCTGGGTTGCTCCTTTTTTGGTCCTTTGGCTCAAGAGAGCAGGATTTTGCTAGGGCTTTTTTTTTTCTGTCTGCTCTTGTTGGCATTTCTAGGTTGCTTGCTTCTTCATTTCCAAGTCTGGGATTTATGAGGCAAAAGGAAAACCTGGAGAACTTATTACCCTGTTGCTCCTTGGTCCCAATGGTCAGTCCATTTTCTCTGTTCTTCAGATTGAGTAAACTATATTCATCTGTCTTTGAGTTTGTTGTTTCTATATTTTGTCACCTCCGCTTTATACTTGAGCCCATTTAGCAAGTTTGTTTATTTTGGTCATTTTAAATTTTAGTTATATCATTTCCATTTTTATTTTTTATAACTTGTTCTGGTCTGCTTCACACTCTGGCTCTACTTGAGCTCCTGCTTGACTCCTGCTGGTTCTACCTATGGGAATAGAAGGTGCTTCCATGGGCCATCCAGTTTCACCACTGGAAGGTCAGGAATACTAGACCTGCAGGACAGAAGGTTTTCTCTTGGCTATTCTTCAGCCACCCAGAGCTTTCTACTCCATCTCCACTAGTGCCTACAGAGGAAGAAATTACCTAATTGGGCTCCCTTCTACTGCTAGGTAGAGGGACAGCAGATTCAGATTTTGTATAAGTCTTTGTCGCTAGGTGGAGGTTCGGAAATCTCCTAGCCTGGCTCATTTACTGCCATTCGTTGGAGGGCCAGGAGGTACCAGGCTTGGGTTGCCTTCTGCCATTGGGTAAAGGTCTGGTGGCAGACACCTGACCTGGATGATCTTCTGTTGCTAGGTAAAGTGTTAGGAGCCACTGGGTCTGGGAAGAGAGTTGGGAAGCACCTGGCAAGTTGGCACTACAAGAGAAGTGTCCTGCCTGCCACCCACTGGTGTGGGGCAGAGGATGGGTTGGCCTACTCAGGTTCCTCTATTTTATTAATAGTTACTTTAAGAAGATTGGGTCCCCTGCCACTGGGTAAAAGTTTCCCTGCTAAGTCCTTGTTGGGCTTTCCTTTTACAATCCTTTGACCAGAGACAGCAGGCTTTTTTCCCATTTTTGTCTGTGCCTGTTGGTGATTCCAGGTTGCAGGCCCCCCTAGCACCCAGTCTGGGATATATGAGAGATAGAGAGAACCTGGGGAACTCACTCCCATGTAGTTCCTCAAGTTGTGATGTCCCTAGCCAGTCCACATTTTCCTTTCCACTTTTTAAAGCTTTGTGATTGTCTGTTGGATTATTTCCAGGGTATTTAGTTGTAGTTACAAGGGAGAAGGCATCTTGTCCCAGAACCAGAAGCCAGACTTATATATATTTTCAATTGTAATAAGTGGCATCCTATTGTCTTTATGTTTCTTCTGTGTGCTTTTTTCACAGCATATCATGTTTTGGAGATCCACTCACTTTGGTAAACATATATGTATAGTTTATTCATTTTAAATACTGTAGAATTTGCTGTTATGTGAATATGCCACAAGTTATTTATTCATTCTCCTGTTGGTGGACAATGAGGTTTCCATTTCTATTACAAACAATGCTGAAGTAAATGTTCTCATACATGTCTCCTTGTGCACATATGGGGGAGTTTATTTGGGTCTATATCCAGAGTGAAATTACTAGGTCCCAGGATATATACAGCATGAACTTTATCAAATATTGCCAAATTGCTCTTTAGAATTGAACCAGTCTATACTCTTGCCAAAAATGCATGAGATGTTTCATTTTTTCACATTTTCACCATAACTTGTATTGATGTAGTCAACATTATTCAGCTCTTTTCCTGTAAGTTTGCTTTCGTATCTTCTTTATGAAATCTTTCCCTACACTAAAGTCATAAAAATATCCTTCAATATTTTCTTCAAATACTTTAAAAATGTTTTTTCTCCAATTTAGGCCTTTAGTCTGTGTCTGTAACTTGTTTTTGTGTATGGTCTTATAAAGGAATGTTATTCTGCATTTTCTAATATGGATAGCCAATTGCCCCAACACCATTCATTGAACAGTCCTTTCTTTCCCCATTTATGATGCCACTTCAATCATGTTTCACATTTCCATATATGTCTAGGTTGACTCTGAAGTTTAAAAATAAACCCCCATAAAAAGCCTCAAAAAACAAACAAAAAAAAAGAAATAAAAATAACCCCTCAAAATGAGGGTTAAGTACAATATTGAGTTTAAAATGAGAAACTTTTTATTACAGGTACCCCAAATAAAACCTTAACCTTAAACCAACTTTCATCTAATAAAGGAGCTTTGAGGATCAGGGGTAGGGATTAACACTGATTAAGTACCTGTTAACATTGATTAGGTACCTATGATGTATCAGATACTGTTGGTCAACTTACTGCCATGGTCATTTTATTTATCCTTTACAACAACTTTGAGAAAGAAATGATGTTATTCCCATTTTACAGTTGAGAATACTAAAACTTTGAAAGGTTAAGTTGCCTAGACCACACAGGATGGATAGAGCTTAAATTCAGGTCTTTCTGATTCAAAAGAGCTTGGTTTTGTCACTCTACTACACTGCTTCCAAGGGAAGCTCACAGCCCTGAACTGAGGAAGATATGATTTGCCCATTAGGAACAGAGTATGTGTTACAAGTACGACAATGCATTGAATGACCAAGTATTCTCTGAATGACGGCTTTACTTGTTTGCACTCCTGGCTAGTGCAAAACATCAGTCTAAGATGAGCTCCTGCTTCCTCTCTCATCCTCTTCTAGTTTATTTATATCTCTATCTCATGCTTCCTCAACTTGACGTACATAATTTGGTTGTCAGAGACTTTCCTGCTAAGCTCTAGGTAGCATGGGGGAGGAAAAAGTAAACAAGGGGTGGTTAAGGAAGGGCTAAATCACTTATTCCTGTTAACATTTTTGCACAGGAATAGATTTCATATATTAAAGGAACCAAATGTAATGCTGATGTGATATCAGCCCTTGCATTATTTTACCATATTATCACAATTGGATATTGACTTCTTATTAAACTATTGTTTTTTCCTCCTTTGAACTCAATGCTCATTGCTCCCCAAAAGGCTGTTACGAAGAAGTGTAGTAAGTGGCAAAAGCAAGAGATTTGGTATCAGATAACGTATGTTCGAGTTCTAACTCTGCTTTTAGCTCTGGGATCCTAGACAAATGATATTTTCTTCCTTGAGCTTCAGGTTTCTTTTCTGTAAAATGGACATTAGCACAGAGTTATTGTGAGGATTAAATAAAATAACAATTGCAAATTTGCTTTGTAAAATAATGTGCAAAGGGAGGTGGCACTGTTCTTACTCATCTGCCATTCTCTATAATCATTTCTGTTCTTTTCACATCTATACTAACAGCACCCTGCTAGATGACCCTGATGTAGCAACCCTAATGCCATTGTTCTCAAATTCATAAGAATCACCTAGGGCTTGCTTTGTAAATACAGATTTCCTGGCTCTAGCCTCAGATTTTATTAATAGATCTGAGATGAGGCTCTGAAATCTGTACTTTTAAAAATCTTTCCAGGCAATTCTTTAAAAACAGCCAGATAGAAAACATACTTTGCCTAAAACACTTAGCACCATATATACGAAAAAGAATTTCTTGACCCTGAGTGGAATTCAAGGTTAAAGCAGCTTACAGTAAGAGGTTATAAGCCAGCCTTCCCTAATGTTCCAAACTCCTATCCCTCCTAGGTCAAAGAGGACCCAGCCACATGATATCTTATTCCCTTCCACTTCTGTGATTGCAGCTGCATTGTGAGTCCTTAGAAGCAAAGCCTAGTAAATTAAACCAGCAATTATTGCCATTTAAAATGGTAGTGATTTTAAGAGTTTTCTTTGAAAAGTCTTAGTCAATAGGAGCAGAAGACTATGAATAACACCAAAATATTTAGCTGTCTATTGAAATTTCTTTACAATATCAAATAAAACGGGAACAGATGCAACTAGATCAGAACTTGGTTAGTAGGTAACAGATTTATTGGACTTGCTCATTTTAAAAATTAAGGTTATAAACAACATATGTCCAAATCCTATAAAACTGCTGTGGAAATCATCTTCCTGGAAAGCCAAAATCCCTGCTAATGTTCTCAATTTGCTTTTCAGAACTGAAAATGACATTGTATACATCTGCAACACTATTTGATACAATGTTTCCTTGAGCCAGAGCTTAGTCTGCCCTGGGTGTGCATTTGGTAGCCACCCCAAAGTTTCAAACACCTGGTCTCTTCCCAAAATGTAATCCATCCAATCCCTTGAGAGAAGACAAATTCTCTATTTACAAATACAGGTGGTGTTGCCATGAGTTACAGTTTTCTGGAAGTTTTCATATATAGCTCATAATTTGAAAGTAAAAGGAAGTCATATGACAGTGAAGTCACCAGGTCTTCCATCTATCCTGAAGGATAGAGACTTGATGAGAATCTCAATTGGCTGTTTTTCTTTTTACTGTCACATATGCAGGTCTCCTGTTGAATCTCTCTGGTCCACTGTTCCCTCTAATGAAGTCATGTTCTGTGCTCAGGGCAGCAATATCCTCAGAAGCAGATGTCTCCCATAAAGCATGACCTCATTCCTTGGAATGGGAAGAGCCAGCAGTAGACTGTTGGGCTAATAGGTGGGGAGGACTTTGCTTAAAAATAGTTTTCTTAAATAATGTGTTTAACTTTTTAATAAATTTCTACAAAAAGGCAAATTAGTTTGTTGCTGTTTTTGCTTTGTTTTGGTTTGGGGTTTTGTTGTTGTTGTTAACCTCACTCCATACTTCCAAAAGGGGCAACCACTAGGCCAGAAGGAACGGAGTCCTCAAAGACCACAGGCCCTTCCATCCAGTTGTTTGTACAGATGGGTGAAACTTGGGATTTTCCAGATGCTAAATCTAGGCTCTGTATCAGACCCCACTGAATCACAGCCTAGAATTCAACAAGCCTTTTTATAACAGCCCTGGAGCTTAGAGGAAATAAACCAAAGTGCCCAAGGAAAGTTACTGACCCAGATGCTCCAGCAAATTAGGCAAGTGGGAACATTGCTAGAGAAGAGAAGAGTAGAAGAAAAGAGTAGACCAATTAGAAGGATGCAGTGTGAAGCCAATCCAAACTTGCTAGAGGATGGGCTTTCCGGGCTATTCCTGTTCCTTTAGAAAAGTACATGTAGGGCAGTTCCTGAACACTGACTTCTCAAATTATTAGAAATAATCAAGATGAATGGCATCCTGTACTGTCTGACATCCTATCATCAGGGCTTTCAGGCACAGCCCATGTGTTCTAGTATGTTCCTCACTTCTGTTTCTGTTTATGCAGAAGGCAATCACTAAACAAGGTCCAAAGAGCTAATTTCTTAAACATGGAGGGCAAAGACCTTTCCATAAACAAGATCCACAAACAAGGAAATATAGTAAGCTAGTTACCATCTGAGTTTTGTACCTGCAATTTGTAAATTTAATCACTATATCCCCATAAGAGGTCCATTTCAGTTACAGCTGTGCATTAAAAATGAAGATATGCCAATAATTCTATAAATATTGATGGTGGTAAATACTGAAATTATGTTTCCTTTCCCAACTCCCACATTAGTCACCTTGGCCAGAAACAAGTCCTCCTCCAAATAACTCTTTTAACTTCATCCCCACCATAAAGCCTGATATGGTTTGCCTCTGTATCCCCACCCAAATCTCATCTTGAATTGTACTCCCATAATTACCACATGTTGTGGGAGGGACACGGTGGGAGATAATTGAATCATGGGGGCAGTTCCCCCATACTGTTCTCGTGATAGTGAATAAGTCTCAGGAGAGCTGATGGTTTTATAAGGGGAAATATGTTTCACTTGGCTCTCATTCTTTCTCTTGTTTGCTGTCATATGAGATGCGCCTTTTACCTTCCAGCCTGACTGTGAGGCCTCTCCGGCCATGTGTGCCTATACGTCCATTAAACCTCTTTTGCTTCCTAGTCTCGGCTATGTCTTTATCAGCAGTGGAAAATGGACTAATACAGTAAATTGGTACCAGTAGAGTGGGGTGTTACTGAAAAGATACCTTAAAAAGTGGAAGCCACTTTGGAACCAGGTAACATAACAGGCAGAGGTTGAAACACTTTGGAGGTTTCAGAAGAAGACAGGAAAATATGGGGAAGTTTGGAACTTCCTAGAGATTTGTTGAAAGACTTTGACAAAAATGCTGATAGCGATATGAACAATAAGGTCCAGATTGAGGTGGTCTCAGATAGAAATGAGGAACTTGTTGGGAACTGGAGCAAAGGTGATTCTTGTTATGTTTTAGCAAAGAGACTGGCAGCATTTTGCCCCTGACCTGGAGATCTGTGGAACTTTGAACTTGTGAGAGATGATTTAGGGTGTCTGGCAGAAGAAATATCTAAGCAGCAAAGCACTGAAGAGGTGACTTGCATGTTGTTAAAGGCATTCGGTTTTAAAAGGGAATCAGGGCATAAAAATTTGGAAAATGTGCAGCCTGACAATGGGATAGAAAAGAAACTCCTGTTTTCTGAGGAGAAATTCAAGCCAGCTGCAGATATTTGCATAAGTAACAAGAGGCTGAATGTTAATCCCCAAGACAATGGGGAAAACCTCTTCAGGACAAGTCAGAGATCACAGCAGCCCCTCCCATCACAGGCCTTGAGGCCTAAAAGGAAAAAGTCGTTTCCTGGGCTAGGTTCAGGGTCCCTGTGCTGTGTGCAGCCTAGGGACTTGGTACCCTGTGTCCCAGCTGCTCTAGCAGTTGTTAAAAGGAGCCAACATAGAGCTCAGGCCATGGCTTCAGAGGGTGCAAGCCCCAAGCCATGGCAGCTTCCACTTGGTGTTGAGCCTGTGTAGTAAACAGAAGTCAAGAATTGGGGTTTAGGAACCTCCACCTAGATTTCAGAAGATGTATGGAAATGCCTGTATACCCAGGAAGAAGTTTTCTGCAGGGGCAGGGTCCTCATGGAGAACCTCTGCTAGGGCAGTGCAGAAGGGAAAAGTGGGGTGAGCCCCCACACAGAGTCCCTACTGGGACACTGCTTAGTGGAGCTGTGAGAGGAGGGCCACCATCCTCCAAACCCCAGAATGGTAGATCCACTGACAGCTTGCACCGTACATCTGGAAAAGCCACAGACACTCAACACCAGCCCGTGAAGGCAGCTGGGGGAGGGAGTATCCTGCAAAGCCACAGGGGCGGAGCTGCCTAAGACCGTAGGAACCCACCTCTTGCATCAGCTGGATATGAGACATGGAGTCAAAGGAGATCATTCTGGAGCTTTAAGATTTGACTGCCCTGCTGGATTTCAGACCTGTAGCTCCTCTGTTTTGGCCATTTCCTCCCATTTGGAATGGCTATATTTACCGGATGCCTGTACCGTACCCCTGTTGTATCTAGGAAGTAACTAACTTGTTTTTGGTTTTACAGGCTCATAGGCAGATGGGACTTGCCAGACTTGCCTTGTCTATAATGAAACTTTTACTGTGAACTTTTGAGTTAATGCTGAAATGAGTTAAGACTTTGGGAGACTGTTGGGAAGGCATAATTGGTTTTCAAATATGAGGACATGAGATTTGGGAGGGATCAGGGCAGAATGATATGGTTTGGCTTTGTATCCCCATCTAGATCTCATCTTGAATTGTACTCCCATAACTCCCACATGTTGTAGGAGGGACCTGGTGGAAGATAATTGAATCATGGGGGCAGTTCCCCCCTACTGTTCTCGTGGTAGTGAATAAGTCTCACAAGATCTGATGGTTTGATAAGGGGAACATGTTTCACTTGGCTCTCATTGTTTCTCTTGTCTGCCACCATGTGAGACGTGTCTTTCACCTTCCACCATGATTGTGAGGCCTCCCCAGACACATAGAACTGTTAAGTCCATTAAACCTCTTTTTCTTCCCAGTCTCGGGTATGTCTTTATCAGCAGCATGAAAACAAAATAATACAAAGCCTTTCTAAGGCGAATCTCCCAGCATCTGTACCTTTGTCTTTCACCCTTCCTACCTCTGATGCCTCTAGAGACAATAACATTGGTGCCTGAAATGAAAGTATATGGAAAACAGATAAGAAGAGATTATGAGCTTTAAAAAAATTAGTGTAGCTAGGTAGACTGAGAAAAATAAACTGAGGTCAAGTATGAGTTGTTGTCTCTCAAAAAGTGTTACACACTAGCAATAACCATATTATTTCTAATGAAGGTTACTGGACATTTTTTTCTACCAGGGAGAAAAAAATCACCATGATATCCTAGAAAAAGGGAGTTAGGGCTGGGCGCTGTGGCTCACGCCTGTAATCCCAGCACTTTGGGAAGCCAAGCGGGGCAAATCACTTGAGGTCAGGAGCTCAAAACCAGCCTGGTCAACATGCTGAAACCCTATCTCTACTAAAAATGCAAAAAAAAAATAGCCAGGCGTGGTGGTGGGCACCTGCAATCCCAGCTACTCAGAAGTCTGAGGCAGGAGAATCACTTGAATCTGGAAGGCAGAGATTGCAGTGAGGCCAAGATCGCACCATTGCACTCCAGCCTGGGCTACAAGAGCAAGACTCCATCTCAAAAAAAGAAAAAGAAAAGAAAAGAAAAAGGGAATTAGGCCCAAATCAAGATATTACAGAACAAACAGTTCCCATGTTCCATAAACTGTTACAAAGC
This sequence comes from Sapajus apella, assembly GCF_009761245.1. NCBI lineage: Eukaryota > Metazoa > Chordata > Mammalia > Primates > Cebidae > Sapajus > Sapajus apella. The sequence goes on from NW_022437031.1 coordinate 6,993,137, forward strand.
ATAGAAAGAGAAATAATTTATCTCAGTTCATTTTATAAAATTGGTATAACCTTGACAACAAACCCTTCCAAAACAGCACCAGAAAGGAAACTAAAGATAGCTCACATAAAAATCTTAGGTAACTACTAGCAAATGAAACCATGCAATATATTTAAAGTATAATGTGTCATGACCAAGTAGGGCTTGTCCTAGGAATGCAAAGATTATTCAATAATAGAAAATATCTTAATATTATATTACATCATCAACTCAAAGGATATAAATAATTTGATCATCTCGGATGCTACAAAGGCATTTAATAAAAATTTAACACTCTTTTCTGATCATTCTTAGTAAACTAGGAATAAAAGGACATTCTCTAATATGATAAAGAATATCTTGGCCTAATAAACAGCATAGTACTTAATAGTAAATATATTAGAGGCATTTATGCTAGATTTAGAAATAAGACAAAGATGCTCATTATAACTGCTGATGTTCAACATTATTCTTGAAGTTCTTACCAATGTAATGGGGCAAGAAATTGAAATAAGAGATATAACTATTGGAGAATTATACAAACTACCATTATTTACAGATATTGTTCTATAGCTAGAAAACCCAAGAGAATGGATTAAAAAGATATTATAAATAGCAATCACCAAGGTGGCCAGGTCTTATATTATTTGTTTGTATTAAAGATACAATACTAATATATCCTGTGTTCAAACAACATTTATAAGTTGAATATAATTGAAAGAACTGACTGAAAAAGAACTTTCTATGGGCAGTTAACTCCTTCAAGGCCATTTCAGAATCCTGCTATGTCTTGGGATCATTATTGTCAACATCTATTTGTATTGGTTAAAAATGTTTGGTTAATTGAGATTTCTGTTTGCTTGAGTTTGGGACAAATGAAGTTTATATGGCTATAGAATTTTGCAAAAAGATGAATTTGTCTTTATTGAGTGCCTAGAGAATATCTTATACTTGCTTTTCATGTTATCTTATATAAACCTCATAACAACTCTGTAAGGGAAGCAATAGTATCCCCATCTTATAAATGAGAATGCCCTCGAAGAGATGAAGCAATTTGCTTAATGTCATACAGCACTTAGTAAGTGGTGGAGCTGGGCTTTTATGCAGTTCTGTGACTTCAAAGACCATGTCTTTTCCAAGAGTGGCTTTCAATTATGTGTTCAATTTCCCTGGAAAGGAACACACAGCTACCAAGACAGACACTGACTTAATGAAGAAGGCAATGGCAATACTGAAAACATTAAAGGCAAGATAAATACTTACCATGTTGAAGGATAATCTGAGAAGAATCCAGGTAGTATACCTTTCTTGGGGAAAAAAATTGGATTGGCTCTTTCTAAATCAAAGTATTGAGCAGTACCTCCATCGTAGGGCAGGCACTAATGTAAATGACTGGAGTACAAACAAACTGAACATCAGAAATCCTTAGTTTGTCCCATCAGAAGAATCCAGTATGACTCAGGATAAGCTCCATTCCTGACTAAAGGGACACAACATGCACAATAGCACAATAGCTAGCCATCTCGAACTGTTCTGGGACCCAGTCTAGAGCCATGTTGTATATGTGTGGTTCTCGATGTAATCACTGTTTCTGGTTTGGCGGGCCAGCTGCCATGGCAGCACTCCCCCCCCAGTGAAGAGGAGTCAGCCAAATGGCTGTCATCATGTGCTTCTGAGAACAGCACATTGATGCCAGCCATTTGGGCTCCTTCAGCCCATTGAAGGGGTTAACCTGCCCACAGCAAGACAGGGTAGCTCTGATGATTTATGTCATGTCCCAAAAGTAGATTCCCTTCTGACTCCTAAGTTCTGCTGAACAAAAAGATTAGATGATAAATTGCCAGTGTAACCTTTACTGTGTTTGGTGAGTTAACACATCTCTACTAAAGCAATCCACTTGATTCAGGTGCATACTACTTAAAATAATTCCTTGCATTTGCTTAGCACTTCATACTTTCCAAAGTTGTTTTTGCTTCTATTATCTCATTAATCCCAGGAGCTAGAGATGGAATACTCTGGGATATTCTTACTCTCAGGCTTCTGTTGATCCCAAGCAAAGGAGAATGGTACTACCATTTACAGAAATGGTGCTCAGGGCTTGTCCTAGAGTAGTGGTTCTCAACCTTGGTCACACATTAGGCTCACCTGGGAAGCCTTGAAAAATTCTCATGCCCAGGCATGAAACCACACCAAATGCATCAGAATTCCTAGGGCTGGGGTCCGAGCATTGAGAGTTTTTGAAACTCCCCAGGTGATTACAATATATAGACAGATTTGAGAACCGCTAAGAAGATAAATTCAATCTGGGGCATGTGAGTTCCCAGTAACAGGAATGCATTCAAGTGGCAAAGTCACAGTGGTATTGAAGATATGGGCTGTATAATTCTCCATAAGGGTTGAAGTCCTGGAACAAAACGTACTCATGAAACAGTGTGTAGATAAAGAAAAGTAGGGGCCTGAAGAGTAACTTTTGATATTCATAGTGTTAAGGTTTCTATCTGTGTTAACCTAGTTTTGTTTTTTTTTCAAAGGCGACATGATTTCATAATGAAAAAAAAATACATGACTAATCAGAGACCTTTGTGGAAGGAACTGTGCATATATCTAAAGGGATCAATGGGTGTAATTTATTTAGACTTTCAAAAAATCTCTGACATTCTGCAGCAAAGGTTGTTATGCTTTAAGTTATGTCACCATGAACCATGGAATTAGAGGGGCCATCCTATGAAGAGGGCTTGAATGCAGGGATAAAGGTGAGTGATAAATGCACATCTTGCTAGGTTGGGAAGCATAAACAGTAGAGTTTCTATAGTAGCTGTTTCTGGTTTTATTAAACATTTTAATGTAGTCTGGGTGAAGGAGTTTGCAGTGAAATCTCTAAGTTTGCAGATGATGAATCATTTACTCCAAACTCCCATTCAAAGCTCTGCCACTTACTAGCTATGTGACTCTTGAAAAGTTACTTAACCTCTCTTGTCCTGTTTCCTCAACTGTAAGATAATGGAATTGGACATGAACATCTCAGCTAGAAATTCAGTAGATTAGCTTAACTCAGCTCCCCTCTCTGTGTTGATAATGAAAACAACACATAATCAAGTTCTTTGGCTGATTAGAGCAATGTTAGAGAGTGACAATTATGGGGTCAAGGATCACAGAAAGCAATTGTTATACAGAATTATTCACTATACAGAGTTCATTGTAACCAGATTGGCAAAGCACTATTTCTGCCAGCCATCTGCTGGAACACAAAAATAGCTTTGTTATACAGGACTGTCCTTTATAATTGGATTTAACCTGTATGACAGATTTCTTCAACAATAAATTTATAAATCTCTTATATAGCATTTTAGATCTGAGGTTCATAAAATTTTGGAGTAAGAGGTCACCTAGTCCATACCTATATTTGGCAGGAGGAGAGAGAAATGCAGACAGGTGAAGTGATTCGCCCAAGGTCAGACAGCAAATAAGTCGTAGAGCTATATCTTTGGACAACTACTCCGGTTTTCTTCTCCCTACACTCAGTTCCCAAAGCAGTCAGAAATATAGCCAGTTGAGTCCCAGACCACTTTTGAAGTTGTTTGGTTAGCCCTGTCAGGTAGGTATGTGGCTATCAAATGATGGTGATAGAAAATGAATGTGATTATTATAGCTGGTATTTATTGAGTGCCTATATATGCCAGCCCTTATGTTAAGTACTTTAAATTATTTCATTCAATCCTCCTGACATCACTTTTGAGGCAGATAATATTGTCCCAATTTTCATAAATGAAAAAACTCATTGAGAGGTAAAGTAACCTGCCCAAGGTTACAAGCTATTGAAGATTATTATAAAACTAGAATTCAAACTGAGTTCTGAAAAGTTAACAAAGCTCATGCTCTTTCCACAACCCCAGTATTTCCCAAACAGTACAACCCAGAACATTAAGTCAACAAGAGATAGGTATTTCTTTAAAAATCTTCTATGATCAAATAAGTTTGGGAAGTGCTGCATTTCATATCCCCCTTTTGTTGAGTCATATCTCCAAGTAGTATATTAAAGGATATGAGAAGTCTTTAATGAAGAAATCTATTTTTCCTTAACCATGTATTTCCCAAACTTTTTTTGACCAAGGAACCCCATTTCCAATAACATTCATTGATTTCACCCTGGTGCTCTCTAGAATGTAGTGTGAAAAACACTGCACGATCTCCCATTCATCTTTCTGATTATCTTCAGAAACTGTTGCCCTTAGGCCTGGCTTTTTCCATCCTAACAACTAAAGCAATCAAAGACTAAGTGTTGCAGAATACTTACTTAGCAAAGACGCATGCTTATGAATTTGGAAACATCTTTGGTAACATGAAGAAACAATACCTCATGAAACTTTGAGGGAACATTATGCTTCTGAAATGTCAGCAGTTGGTGGGACTCTTTTAGTATTGCCTTAAACACAGTAATATTTTTTAGTCTTTCCCAAACTAAGCCAGAACTGAGCCAGAGAAGTTTCACAGCTGATCATAACTTAAGTTTGTGGAGCCTGAAGCCGCCGAGATGGGCCCCTGCAGCAAGGGCTAGAGAGGAAATCCTTGGATGAGGAATGTAAGCCATCTCACATAAGAAATACTTGAGATTGGGATAGGATGGGATGAATGGAATTAACTTGCAAACCCCTACCTTTTCTTGCCTTTTTGTCATGCTTAGAGCAGATGTTGAAACTGTAATCTGGGTTCTGAACATGGGCATTCCATGTGGTTCTCATTCAAAATTCTCACTCTTCTTTGAAGCTAATGGCTTCCATCTTCTTCATGTATATTGAGCTTGCCACACGTATTTGTGCATATCCTCTGTTTACAATTCCAATAGTGTGAGACAGAAAATCAAATAAACTCTTAAGATGACAAGATTTGAAGATACAAACTGTATTAAAGAATTGTTTTCTTTTTCTTAAAATGTCCATTCCTGTACCTCCCCCGTTGCTAGCCACTGCCTTCTCTTTATTCTTTTCCTACCTGGTACTGAAGAAATGTTGACAATACCCAGTTCTCTGGTATTGTTCTCAACAAAAATGGAGAAAAACATGAAAGCTAGAAGCCTGGGCCAGGAGCGGTGACTCATACCTGTAATCCCAGAGAGGCCAACGAGGGAGGATTTCTTGAGGCCAGGAGTTTGAGACCAGCCTGGGCAACATAGTGAGACCCCATTGCTACAAAAAATAATTTTTAAAAACTAGCTGGGTGTGGCGCTGCATGCCTGTAGTCCTAGCTACTTGAGAGACTGAGGCAGGAGGATTGCATGAGTCCAGGAAGTTGAGGCTGCAATGGTCCATGATTGTGCCACTGCACTTCAGCCTGAGCCACAGAGCAAGACTATGTCCCAGAAAAAAAGTGGGGGAAAGTTGGGAGCCTACTACCTGTATAACCAGAGAACAAATAAAATTAAATTAAAATTTATGAATACCTACTCTACGCACATGACTTTCATTTATTTAGGCCATAAAGTAACTATAAATTGATAGAATTATGCCCATTTTACAAATGGACAGTATTTTGAAACTATTATTGATAATACTTTAAGCTTAGCATGACTGTGATTCAATGAAGGGTACAATGAGCTTGGAGTCAGAAAAATCTTGGTTTACCAGAAAAATCTTGGTTTACTTCCCAGGTTTACCATTTTCTTCATGATTCATTTGTTCATTCAACAAACATTTTTATTGAAGAGCTACTATAAAAGAAATTCTTTAGGAACTGGAGATATAGAGATGAGTAATTCACAGCCCTTGCCCTCAAGGAGTTAACGATGTAGTAAGTAGAATGATTATATATCAGAAAATTATAATTTGATAAGTGCAACAGTGTGTTAATGGAACACAGAAGAACTGGTGTCTGCGTTGTAGTTTTAAAGGATATGTAGACACTGAGAGAAAGTGAGACTAGAGAAGGGCACTGCAGGCAGAGGGAATGGCATGAAGAAAGGTACAGAGACAAGAGGTATGTGAAAGGTGTGGTGGATGTAGAGCCAGGGCTTGGAGATTCATGTTGTACTACATGCAGTGCAGTGTTGCTTTTAAACTAGTGGATATTTTATAAATTTATTTTTATAAATACAGACTATTTTTAGAACAGTTTTTGTATACAGGAAAATTTAACAGAGAGTTCTTGTATACTCCCTTTCTTCCCACCCTTGGCAACCACTGATCTTTTTACTATCTCTGTAGTTTTTCCTTTTCCAGACTGCCATATGTTTGGAATTATACAGTAAGTAGCATTTTCACACTGGCTTCTTTCACTTAGCAATATGCATTTAAGGTTCCTCTGTGTCTTTTTCTGGCTTTATAGCTTATTTCTTTTTATTGCTGAATAATGTTCCATTATATGGTTGTCCACAGTTTCTTTAACCATTTACCTATTAAATGACATCTTAGTTGCTTCCAATTTGGGGCAATGATGAATAAAGTTGCTGTAAACCATTTGTATGAAGGTTTTTGTGTGGACATAAGTTTTCAACACATTTGGGTAAGTAAACACCTAGGAGCACAATTTCTGGGTCATGTGGTAAGACCATGTGTAGCTTTATAGGAAACCACCAACCTGACTTCCAAAGTGGCTGTATCATTTTGCATTCCCATCCGCAATAAGTGAGAGTTCTTTTTGTTCCATATTCTCTCAAGCATTTAGTGTCATCAGTATTTTGAATTTTAGCCCTTCTAAGAGGTGTTTGGTACTATCTCATTGTTTTAAGTTGCAATTCTCTAATGACATATGGTGTTGAGCATATTTTCCTGTGCTTATTTGACATCTGTAGATCTTCCCTGTTGAGGTGTCTATGCAGATCTTTTGCCTGTTTCTTAATTGGATCATTTTTTCTGATTTTTGAGTTTTCTGTTCAGATCTTTGCCCATTTCTTAATTGGGTTAACTGTTTTCTTATTGTTGTTATGAGTTCTTATATTTTGGATAAAAGTCCTTTATCAGATATATGTTTTACAAATATTTTCTCCCAGTCTGTGGCTTGTCTCTTGATTCACTTAACAGTATTTTTCAGAAGTTTTTAATTTTAATGAAGTCCAATTTATCAAATTTTTTTCTTTAATGGATTGTGCTTTTGGTGTTCTATCTAAAAACTCATTGCCAAGCCCAAGGTCATCTAGATTTCTCCTATGTTATCTTGTAAGAGTTTTATGGTTTTGTGTTTCGCATTTGGATCCATTTTGAGTTAATTTTTGTCAAAGTTGTCTAGATTTTTTTGTATAAATGTCCAGTTATTACAGCACAATTTGTTAAAAAAAAAAAAAAACTATCCCTTCTCCATTAGAGTGCCTTTGCTCCTTTGTCAAAAATTTATTGACTATATTTGTGTGAATCTATTTCTGTTCCATTAATTGGTGGTATTTCACAAATACCACCCTATCTTGATTACTGTAGCTTTATAGTAAGTCTTGAATCAAGTAGTGTCATCAACTTTGTTATTATTCTTCAATATTGTGTTGGCTGTTCTGAGTCTTTTGCCTTTCCATATAAACTTTAGAATCAGTTTATTGATACCTACAAAACAACTATCTTGATATGGTTTGGCTGTGTCCCCCTCTAAATCTCATCTTGAATTGTAGTTCCCATAATCCACACATGTTGTGGAGGGACCTGATGGGAGGTAATTGAATCATGGAGGCAGTTACCCCTATGCTGTTCTGGTGATGATGAGTGAGTTCTCATGAGATCTGATGGTTTTATGAGGGGCTTTTCCCCCTTTGCTTGGCACTTCTTTCACCTGCCTCCACCTAAGATGTGCCTCTTTTGACTTCTGCCATGATTGTAAGTTTCCTGAGGCCTCCCCAGCCATGTGGAACTGTGAGTCAATTAAACCTCTTTTCTTTATAAGTTACCCAGTCTTGGGTATATCTGCATGGCAGTGTGAAAATGGACTAGTACAGATCTTAATTGGGATTGCGTTGAATCTATAGACAAAGTTGGGAAAAAGTGACATTGATCAATGTTAATGGATAGGAAGACTCAATATTGTTAAGATGTCTATTCATTTAGATCTTTTTTTTCTATCAGAGTTTTGTAGTTTTCCTCATATAGGTATTCATATTTTATTAGATTTATACCTAAGTATTTCTCTATATATTGTGTTAATATAAATAGTATTTGTTTTAATTTCTAAATTCCAGTTGGTCATTGCTGGTATGTAGGAAAGCAATTGATTTTTATATATTAAGTGTGTATCCTGCAACCTTATTATAATTGCTACTTAGTTCTAGAAGATTTTTGTTGGTTCCTTGGGATTTTCACTTAGACAATCATGTATTCTGTGAATAAAGACAGCTTTATCTCTTACTTCTCAATCTTTATGCCTCTTATTTCTTGTTCTTGCCTATTGCATTAGCTAGCATTTCCAGTATTATGTTCAGTAGGAGTGATGAATGGGAACATCCTTGCCTGGTTCCCAATCTTAAAGAGAAAGCATCTAGTTCCTCACCATTAAATCAGCTATATGGTATATGGATGTCCAATTATTCCAGGATCATAAATATTCTGAACATTATAGATGTTCTCTATTAAATTGTAGAAGTACCCTTTGATTTCTAATTTGCTGAGAGTTTTTATCATGAAGAGATGTTGGATTTTGTCAAAAATCCTTTTTTGGATCTATTGACATGATCATATGATTCTTCTTTAAACTTTTGATGAGTGATGGGATTAAAATAATTGATTTTTGAATGGTTAACCAGCCTTGCATACCAGGAATAAATCCCATTTGGTTGTGGTGTATAATTATTTTAATGCATTGTTGGCTTTAATTGGCCAATATTTTATTGAGGATTTTTGCATCTATATTCAAGAGAGATAGCAGTCTGTAGTTTTCCTTTCTTGTAGTGCCTTTGTCTGTTTGGGATATTAGGGTTATGCTGGCCTCATAGAATGAGGTAAGAAGTGTTCCCCCTGCTTCTATTTCCTTTTTTTATATAATTAAAACTTTTATTTTAGATTTGGGGGTACATGTGCAGGTTTGCTACATGGGTATATTGCACAATGCTGAAGTTTGGTGTATAGATGATCTCATCTCCCAGGTAGTGCCTCTGATTTTATTTATTTTCTGAAACAGACTGTGGAGAATTATTATGATTTCATCTTTCAATATTTGATTCAATTCACCAGTGAAACCACTGGGGCCTGGTGCTTTGCCTTTTGGAAGGTTATGAATTGTCAATTCGATTTCTTTAATGCATATAGGCCTACACAGATTACCTATTTCTCCTTGTGTGCATTCTGGTAGATTGCGTCTTTTAAGGAATTATCCCATTTCACCTAATTGATCAAATTTGTGGGCATAGAGTTAATCATAATATTCTTTTATTGTTCTTTTAATGTCCATGGAATCAGTAGTGATGGTGGCCCTCTTTCATTTCTGATATTAGTAATTTGTGTCTTCTTGCTCTTTCTTGGTAGGAGTTTGTCAATTTTTTTGATCTCCTCAAAGAACCAGCTTTCAATTTCATTGATTTTTCTCTATTGCATTCCTGTTTTTACTTTCATTTATTTTTGCTCTTATTTTTATTATTTCTTTTCTTCTGCTTATTTTGTATTTAATTTGTTCTTTACTTCTAGTTTCTTAAGGTAGAAGCATAGATATTGATTTTATATCTTTCTCCTATTCTAATATATGCATTCAACACTATAAATTTCCCTCTCAGCACTGCTTTTGCTGCATCCCATTTTGATAGGTTTCATTTTAATTGTCATCTTGGTCAAAATATTTTTAAATTTTCCTTGAGACTTTTCCTTTGACCCATGTGTTATTTAAAAGGGCGGATTTTTGTTTTGTTTGTTTCAATTTGATTTGATTTGTTGATATGGAGTCTATATCCCAGGATGGAGTGTAGTGGCTCAGTCTTGGCTCACTGCAATCTCCACCTCCCAAATTCAAGTGATTCTCCTGTCTCAGCCTCCAGAGTAGCTGGGATGACAGGTGTGCACCACCATGCCCAGCTAATTTTTCTATTTCTAGTAGAGACAAGGTTTCACCATGTTGGCCAGGCTGGTCTTGAACTCCTGACCTCAGGTGATCTGCTTGCCTCAGCCTCCCAAAGTGCTGGGGTTACAGACATGAGCCACCGCACCTGGCCTAGAAGCGTGCTTTAAAATCACCAAATAGTTTGGGATTTTTCCAGCTATCTCGTTATTAATTTTTAGTTTAATTCCATTGTGGCATAAAAGCATACTTTGTATGATATCTATTTTGAATTTTTAAGGTGTGTTTTATGGAATAGTATATGGTCTGTCTTGTTCAATATTCCATGTGAATCTGAGAAGAATGTGTATCCTGCTATTGTTAGATGAAGTATTTTATAAATGTCAATTAGATCTAGTTGATTGATGGTGCTATTCAGCTCAACTATATTGTCACTGATTTTCTGCTTGCTAAATCTGGCAATTACTGAGGACATGTTGAAGTCTCCAACTAACAGTAGATTAATCTATTTCTCCTTGCAGTTACATCAGTTTTTGCCTTATATATTTTGATGCTCTGTATTAGGTACACTTACATTAAAGATTGTTATGTTTTCCTGGAGTATTGACTCTTCTTATCATAATGTAACACGCTTCTTCATCCCTGATCATTTCCCTTGCTCTGAAGTCAGATTTGTCTGAAATTAATACAGCTATACCATATTTCTTTTAATTAGTGTTAGCATGATATATCTTTCTCCATCCCTACACTTTAATCTACCTGTGTCTTTATGTTTAAAGTGGATTTTTTATAGACAACATATTATTAGGTCTTATTTCTTCATTCACTCTGATAGTCTTTGTCTTTTAACTGGTGTGTTCAGAGCATTCACATTTAAATTAATTATTGATACAGTTGGATTAATATCTATCATTGTATTAGTCTGTTTTCATATTGCTGATAAAAACATACCCGAGACTGGGTAATTTATAAAGAAAAAAAGGTTTAATGGACTCACAGTTCCACATGGCTGAGGAGGCCTCACAATCATGGTGGAAGGTGAATGGCACATGTTACATGGTGGCAGACAAGAGAGAATGAGAGCCAAGCAAAAGAGGTTTCCCCTTATAAAACCATCAGATCTCATGAGACTTATTCACTACCATAAGAACAGTGTGAAGGAACCTATCCCCGTGATTTGATTATCTCCACCAGCTCCCTCCCACAACATGTGGGAATTATGGGAGCTACAATTCAAGATGAGATTTGGGTTGAGGACACAGCCAAACTATATCAACCATATTTGTAATTATTTTCTATTCATTACCATTTTTCTTTGTTTCTTTTTTTGGCTTCCACTTTTTCTGCCTTCTCTGATTTTAATTAAGTATTTTATATGATTCCATTTTCTCCCCTCTCAGCATATCAATTACACTTTGTTTAAAGAAAAGTTTAGTGGTTACCCTACAGTTTGATATATACATTTACAGCTAATACAAGTCCATTTTGAAATAACACTATGTTACTTCACAGGTAGTGCACAGATATTATAGCAGAGTAATCCCAATCCTTCCTTCCTAGCCCTTAAAATACTGCTGTCATTTGTTTCACATATCCACATGCTACAATCACAGGAAGCATTTTTGCTTTTTTGGAGACAGGGTCTTGCTCTGTCTCCCAGGCTAGAGTGTAGTGGCACGATCTCAGCTTACTGCAACCTCCACCTCCTGGGTTAAAGCGATTCTCCTGCCTCAGCCTCCCAAGTAGCTGGGATTACAGGCATGAGCTACCACACCAGCCCAATTTTTGTATTTTTGGTAGAGACAGGGTTTCACCATGTTGACCAGGCTGGGTATTATTTTGAACAAACTGTTATCTAGTAAATATATTAAGAACAAATAAAATGTTTTATTTCATCTTCATTTATTTGTTCTCTAATGTGCTTGCTTTCTTTCTTTATGTAGATCTAAGTTTCTGACCTATATCATTTTCCCTCTCTGAAGAACTTCTGTTAACATTTCTTGCAAGTCTTATCTACTAGCAGCAAATTCCTTCATTTTTGTTTGTCTAAGGAAGTCTTTATTTCTCCTTCATTTTTGAAGGATGGTTTCACTGGACAGAAAATTCTAGCTTGCTATTCTATATTATTGATCCTCATCAGAGCCCTGGGCTTTGAATAGAGACAAGTATGTCGTGTCCCCTAATTTAGCATTTGAAGAACCAGAAGAAAAGTCACTTGCCGCATGGTCATTTTGTGGTTGAGTCAGCACTAGAATTTGACTAGACCTGCTGCTGGCCTCCATGGCCCTGATTCCATCACAAGATCCCCTTTCCTTAGTCTCAGATAGGCAAACTACCTGCCCATGTTGATCAACATTTGTTCAATCCCAATTTTACTCCTATCAACGCAGTCCCCAGTACTGCGTAGTTATATGTCCCCCTCTGATGCAGGTGGGTTTTGTCTAAAGAAAGCATATGGTTACACTGGAATGATATAGAAATGTAGCTTATTACACTAGAAACAGATATGTAATAGTGGTAGTGCCCTGAATAGGTATGAATAAGGTCCTGAAGCATGTAGAGAAAACAAATAGATATATCTAAAAGATCATAGAACTCATCAGGGATTACTGCTTTTGCTGTGAGTCAAGATGCTCATGTCTCGTATGGGATAGCTCTAGCTCACTAACATTTTCTCTCTAGAAGCTACAACTATAACGGCCTCAAGCAAAAGCAGTGGGCATGGTAGAGACATAGCCAAATCTTAGAGGTCCATGTTGAAACTAATAAGAATTGTTTACTGGTCATGGTGAGCTATCTTAGAACAAGAAGAAACTCCTATACTGCTGAGATAATGTGTTTATTAGCACTATGGGAAATGTGATATGATCTAATGACAATCTTGTGTATACTTTTACATCCTTGTTTTTTCCCAAGGGATACACCAAATGTCCACTAAGCAGGAGCTCTCTGAGAGCCCTTCTATGACCCAAAATATAGTGGAAGAAGACTTTGTGAGCCCCCCAGCCCAGCATAGCTGCCTTATGGAAAAGCGGCCAGACTGTTTATCACATGGGTCTATGTCCCTGCTATTCCTCACTGAGCAAGGCCTCCCAACCTGAGACTCCAGCCACACTACCGCTATCTGGGCTTCTGGGCCAGTAGCAGCTCTGCACTTCCCTGAGACAGAGCTCCCAGTGGAAGCAGGCAGGCCTGCCACTTTCGTTGCCCCACAGCTCCCTCCCCTAATGCCCTCAGGCTCAGGGGGGAACAAGGTGATTAAGGACTATCATGGACCTCTAGCACAGTGCAGATGCCTTATAGAAAAGCAGCCAGACTGTTTTCCACGCAGGTCTCTGACCTTGTTACTCCTCACTGGGCAAAGCCTCTCCACCTGGGCCCCTAGCACAACCACCCTGCCCCTGACAGAACAGTTGTCAGTGGTGGGTCTGCATTTCTCTGGGGAAAAAAAATCCCAGACAACCTATAGCCCCTCTCCCATTGCAGCTGTAATGGTACTGCCCTTACTGCCCATGGACTGGGAAAGGAACAAAGGGCCTAGTTATGTCACTGGCACCTCCAGCACACTGCAGCAACCATAGGGAGAGAAGCCTGGCTATGGCTCTTCCCTGTAAGCCCTTACCCCCTACACTTCACCAGATAGGGCCCCCGACTTGGGATCTCGGAGCAGCTGCCCCAACCCTAACTGAACATTCCCACTGGTAGTGACCCTGTGTTTCCCTGGGATGGAGCTTCAGAGGAAACCAACAGCCCCTCTGCCACTGCCACTGCAGTGGGCCTGCCCTTGCTGCCCTCAGACTGAGGAAGAAACAAAGAACCTGAGGGCTTTACTCATACCTTCAGCACACCACAGTTGCCATATGGAAAGAAGCCCAGTCTCTCTTCCTGGTGAGCCTCTCACCCCCTGCTCTTTACCAAGCAGGGCACCCAGCTCAGGCCCATAGTGCAACTGTCCCACCCCCTGGCTGAACATTCCCATTGGCAGAGGCTCTGCATTTCTCTGGGGTGGAGCTCCCAGACAACTGAAAGCCCTTCTGCCACTGCCACTGCACTGATACTGCCCTTGCTGCTCTCTGACTGGGAAAGGAACAAAGATCCTGAGTGCTTTACTCACACCTCCAGCATACCACAGCTGCTCTGACGTACTTAAGGATATCCATGAGAACTTCCCCAATCTCGCTAGAGAGGCCAATATTCAAAGCCTGGAAATACAGAAAACCCCTGCGACATACTGTACAAGACAACCATCCCCAAGACACATAGTCATCAGATTCTCCAAGGTCAACATGAAAGAACAAGTATTATAGGCAGCTAGAGAGAAGGGACAGGCTACCTACAAAGGGAACCCCATCAGGCTAACAGCAGACCTTTCAGCAGAAACCCTACAAGTCAGAATAGATTGGGGGCCTACATTCAGCATTCTTAAAGAAAAGAAACTCCGGCCAGGCACCAACCTGGTCAACATGGCAAAACCCCATCTCTGTCAAAAATACAAAAATTATCCAGGTGTGGTGGTGTATGCCTGTAGTCCCAGCTACTCAGGAGGCTGAGGCAGGAGAATCGCTTGAACCTGGGAGGCAGAGGTTGCAGTGAGCCAAGATTGCACCATTGCACTCCAGCCTGGGCAACAGAGCAAGACTCCATCTAAACAAAAGAAAAAAAGGAAACTCCAACCAAGAAGTTCATGTCCAGCCAAACTAAGCTTCATAAGCAAAGGAAAAATAAGATCCTTTTCAGACAAGGAAATTCATTACCACCAGATCTTATAAGAGGTCCTTAAGGGAGTGGTAAATATGGAAATGAAAGACCATTACTGAATACCATAAAAGCACAATTATGTATATAGACTATGGATACTATAAAGCAACTACACAATCAAGTCTACATAATAACCAGCTAACAATGACAAGATTAAATTTGCACATATCAATATTACCCTTAAATGTAAATGGGATAAATGCCCTAATTAAAAGGCACATAGTAGCTAGTTGGATAAAGAAGCAAGACCCAACTGCTTTCTTCAAGAGACCCATTTCACATATAGTGACACTCATAGGCTCAAAGTAAATGGATGGAGAAAATCTACCAAGCAAATGGAAATCCAAAAATTAAAACTAAAATTAAAAAATTTACAAAAAACAAGGATTGCTATTTTAACTTCAGACAAAACAGCCTTTAAACTAACAACAATCAAAAACGACAAAGGACATTACATAATGGTAAATGGTTCAATTCAATAAGAAGACCTAGCTATCCTAAATATATATGCACCCCAAACAGGAGCACCCACATTCATAAAGCAAGCTCTGAGAGACCTACAAAGAGACTTAGATAACCATACAGTAATAGCGGGGAGACTTCAACACCCTGCTGACAGTATTAGAAAGATAATTGAGGCAGAAAACTAACATAGATATTTGGGACCTGAACTTGATACTTCACCAAATGAACCTAACAGAAATCTACTGAATTCTCTACCAGTTAAAAAAAAAAAAAACAGAATATACATTCTTCTTATCTGCACATAGCATATACTCTAAAATTGACCACACAATTGGCCATAAAACAATTCTCAGCAAATTAAAAAAAAAAAAAAAACAACAGAAATCATACAAACCACACTCTCCAACCACAGCACAATAAAAACAGAAATCAATACCAAGAAGATCATTCAAAACCATACAATTACATGGAAATAAACAACCTGCTCCTGAATGACTTCTGGAAAAATAATGAAATTAAGCAGAAATCAAGAAATTATTTGAAACTAATGAAAATCAAGATACAACTTACCAGAATCTCTCGGGCACTGCTAAAGCAGTATTAAGTGCTAAATGCCCACATCAAAAAATTGAAAAGATCTCAGATTAACAACCTAACATCACACTTTGAGGAACTAGAAAAACAAGAGCAAATCAACCCCATACTACCAGAAAACAAGAAATAACCAAAATCAGAGCTGAACTGAATGTATTTGAGATGTGAAAAAAACATACAAAAGATCAACAAATAGTTCGTTCCTTGAAAGAATAAATAAGATAGATGGACTACTAGCTAGAGTAATAAAGAAAAAAGAGAAGATCAAAATAAACACAATCAGAAATGACAAAAGGAACATCATCATCAATACAACAGAAATGCAAAAAAAAAAAGAAAAGAAAAGAAATCAGAGACTATCACAAACACCTCTATGCACACAAACTAGAAAGCCTAGAAGAAATTGATAAATTCCTGGAAATATACAATCTCCTAAGACTGAGTCAGGAAGAAATTTAATCCCTGAACAGACCAATAATGAGCTCCAAAATTGAATCAGTAAAAAATATCCTGCTAACAACAACAACAAAAAAGCACAGGACCAGGTGGATTCACGACCAAATTCTATCAGACGTACAAAGAAGAGCTAGTACCTTTCCTACTGAACCTATTCCAAAAAGTTGAGGAGGAGAGGCTTCCCCCAACTCACTCTGAAACCAACATCATCCTAGTACCAAAACCTGGCAGAGACACAACAAAAGAAGAAAACTTCAGGGCAATATCCTTGATGAGTATAAAAGCAAAAATCTTCAACACAATACTAGCAAACTGAATCTAGCAGCACCTCAGAAAAGCTAATCCACCACAATCAAGTAAGCTATATCCCTGGAATGCAAGATTGGTTCAACATATGTAAATCAATAAAAGTTATTCACCACATAAACAAAACTAAAAACAACAATCACATGATCATCTCAATAGATGCAGAAAAGACTTTCAAGAAAATACAGCACCACTTCATGTTAAAAATCCTCAACGAACTAGGCACTGAGGGAACATACTTTAAAATATTAAGAGCCAGTTATGACAAACCTGCAGCCAACATCATACTGAGTAGGCAAAAGCTGGAAGCATTCTTCTTAAGAACCAGAACAGGACAACAATGCCCTCTCTCACCACTCCTATTCAACACAGTACTAAAACTCCTAGCCAGAGCAATCAAGCAAGAAAAAGAAATAAAAGGCATCCAAGACATCTTCTATTCCTGTTTTTCCTATGGTTTCTACCTAGAAAACCCCCATAGTCTCTGCCTAAAACTCCTTGATCTGATTAAACAGCTCCAGCAAAGTTTCAGGATATAAAATCAATGTGCAAAAATTAGTAGCATTCTTACACACCAACAACATCCAAGCTGAGAACCAAAGCAAGAATGCAGTCCCATTCACAATAGCCATAAAAAGAATAAAATACCTAGGAATACAGCTAACCCAGGGATGAAAGACCTCTACAATGAGAATAACAAAACACTGCTCAAAGAAATTAGAGATGACACAAACAAATGGAAAACTATATTATGTTTATGGATCAGAAGAATCAATATTGTCAAAATGGCCATATATCGAAAGCACTTTACAGATTCAATGCTATTCTTATCAAACTACCAATGACATTCTTCACAGAACTAGAAAAAATTATTTTAAAATTCATATGGAACCAAAAAAGAGCCTGAATAGCCAAGGCAATCCAAAGCAAGTGGAACAAAGTTGGAGGCATCATGTTACCTGACTTGAAACTGTACTATAAGGCTACAATGCCCAAAACAGCATGCTTCTGGTATGAAAAAAGATAGAGCAATAGAACAGAATAGGGAGCCTAGAAATAATTTCACACAGTATGACCATCTGATCTTTGACAAAATTAACAAAAACAAGCAATCTGGAAAGGACTTCCTATTCAATAATCGGTGCTGGGATAGCTGGCTGGCCATATGCAGGTAATTGAAACTGGGCCCCTTCCTTGCACCATATACAAAAATTAACTCCAAATGGATTAAAGACTTAAATTCAAAACCCAAAACTATAAAAACCCTTGAAGAAAAGCTAGGAACTACCATTCTAGACATAGGCTCTGGCAAAGATTTTATAACAGAGACACAAAAAGCAACTGCAACAAAAACGAAAATTGACAAATAGGACCTAATTAAAGTAAAGAGCTTCTGCACAGAAAAACAGCAAAAGAAACTATCAACAGAGTGAACGGACAACCCAAAGAATGGAGAAAATATTTGCAAACAATGTATCTGACAAAGGTATAATATCCAGTATCTATAAGAAACTTATACAAGCAAAAAACAAGCAACCCCACTAAAGAGTAGGCAAAGGACGTGAACAGACACTTTTCAAAAGAAGACATATACATAAGCAGTAAGGATATGAAAAAATGCTCAGCATCACTGATCATTAGAGAAATACAAATCAAAACTAAATGAGATACCATCTCACACCAGTCAGAATGGCTATTATTAAAAAATCAAAAAATAAGGGATGCTGGTGAGGTTGTGGAAAAAAGGGAACACTTACAAACTTCTGACAGAAGTGTAAATTAGTCCAGCCATTGTGGAAAGCAGTATGGTGATTCCTCAAAGAAAGAAAAGCAGAACTGCCATGCAACTCAGCAATCTCATTATTGGGTATATACACAAAGGAATATAAATTGTTCTACCATAAAGACACATGCACATGTATGTTCATGGCTGCATTCTTCACAATAGCAAAGATGTGGAATCAACCTAAATGACCATCAGCAGTAGACTAGACAAAGAAAATGTACATACATGTCATGGAATACTATGCAGCCATAAAAAGAATAAGATTATGTCCTTTGCAGCAACATGGATGGAGCTGGAAGCTGTAATCCCGAGCAAACTAAACCAGGAATAGAAAACCACATGC
Organism: Sapajus apella; assembly: GCF_009761245.1. Classification (NCBI taxonomy): domain Eukaryota; kingdom Metazoa; phylum Chordata; class Mammalia; order Primates; family Cebidae; genus Sapajus; species Sapajus apella. The sequence continues at coordinate 7,011,814 of NW_022437031.1, forward strand.
TGTATCTTCTCACTTATAAGTGCTAAATACACATTGAATACATATGAACACAAAGAGAGGAACAACAGACACCAGGGCCTACTTGTAAGTGAAGGGTGGGAGGAGGGTGAAGATCAAAAAACTATTTATTGGGTACTATGTTTATTACCTGGGTGATGAAATAATATATACACAAAACCCCTGTGACACACAATTTATCTATAGGACCAACCTGCACGTGTACCCCATGAAACTGAAAGTTTAAAAAAAGACTTTGAGCCCTGTTTCTCTCAGTACTCTTCATGTCATGGCCATTTTAGGAAAAAATATAAAAATTTTAGTTAACTCTTCGTCTTAAACTGTATGCCAAAATCTATACCAGATTAATTGTAGATTTAAAAATAAAAATGAAACCGTAAAAGAACTAGAAAAATATAAAGAGTTACCTATAATATCACATTAGGGAAAGCCTAAATAAGCATGACACTGAAGGCAGTAACCAAATAGGAAAAGATTGTTAGGTCTAACTACATGTAAGAAAAGCTTTTCACACCCTTTGACCCAACAGTGTCACTTCTAATGACACATCCTTAAAAAACCTTTGTACAAGTGTATAAAAATGTATATATGTAAAAACATTAACTACAGCACTGTTTATAATAGTGAAAAACTAGACCCAATATAAATATGTATCAAAGATGATTAAACAGTGTTGCATCCATATTAAAAATTGCAATGTAAAAAATGTAGTTATTGACATAAAAAGGTTATAAAATGACATTTTTAATCCCATCCCATTTTGTAAAAATACATGTTTATACCCAGAAGATTTCTAGATGTGCATATGTTAGTAGTGGTTATTTGGGTACTTTAATAAGTTCTTTTTCCTTTTGCTCCTCTTATATATATATATATATATATATATATATGTGTGTGCATGCATTTATGTATGTGTAAGGAATAGGTATGTCTTGTATAAAAATAATAGAAGCCTAAAAAGGCTTAAAAATTTCCCTTTCTCTCTTTTCACATGTGGATTTAGGTCAGACCTTCTCCAGGAAGCTTTTTGCTCCCCTTAAGCGGCCAGTATAATTCTGAAGCCTCCCAGAATTCCTCTCCTCCCAGTTCTTTGTCTTCTTCCTTTGTTATCCATCCTTTGTGTATTTTTTTTAAAAAGCCCCTCATCTTTTGTATTTCCGTATTCAACTGTCAGTTCTTGAAGATAGAGTTGTGAGTTGTGTTTCATTATATACTGCCTTCCATACACATATTTAGTAAGGACTGGTCGGCTGGTGATGGTCTGATTTCCTCAAAGCCTGCTTTGAAGCCTGATATAACAGTGCTTACGCTTAACCAGCTGAAATGGTCAAAAACTTGGTCTGGGCTAGCACACCTTTGCAAAGAGGGTAGAGTGGCTATAATGGCTGTCTTCCTACTATTCTCCTAGGCTATGGTGGCTGGCTGGCTGATGCGGCGGAGCCCTTTCTGTATAAGTCTTTCTGCAAACAGCTTTCTTGTTTAAAAAAAAAAAAAAAGAAAAAAGTGTTTCTCAGGTTGAGTTGCTGCCTCTTATCATTATTGTCTGTGCAGTTGTGCTTTCCTCCCAGAACTTCCAAACACATTCTTAAGAACTCACAATGCTTTTTTTAAAAAATACATAAAGGATGGATAACAAAGAAAGAAGACAAAGAACTGGGAGGAGAGGAAAGGGGAAGAGAGAAGGAAAAGAGAATGGAGACTCATGACCTTAAGCACGGCAGGTTGCTCCAATCTAAAACATCTGCTGGACATTACAATATCTACTGTTGCACATGAAATTACTTTACCAGAAAAGTCTACACAGACGCTGGTTTTTCAAACAACCAGTGAAAGCTCTGATGGCCACTCTGGCAGCCCTCCAGGTTAGAGACTTACTGATCTCTAATAGGGCCTGCTCTTACAGTTAGAGGTCATTCCAGGTTTGTTGCAAGTATCAAATGAGATGATAGATGGAAATATGTTTTATAAACTATAAAATAATATTGAAATGCTTGGTGTTCCATTTGTAAGCTCTTGAGGGCACTAACAGTGGTTTAATGTACAACTGTATCTTCATGGCAGTTTGTAACAGATTGTAAATACCTGTATCTAAAGATTAAAGTCAAATCTGTATACAGAATGAAGAGAACTGAGTCCCTAGAAGGGAAAAAAAATGATGGTCTGGGAGAGACCTAAACTGTGTATATCTGGAGAGTTGTGGTCACCTAAATATGTTAGAAACACCTTGGGTTTTCTGAGTGCCCTCAATCGATTAGAATTATTTTCCTTAGAAGTAATTCTCAAGAAAATGCTTGTGAAATGGTTGAGATATCATTTAAAGTGTCCATTAACTTATGGTAAATTACAGTGGGAATGCATGTGGCCCTCACAAGTATCTTATGGTCAAACTTTTAATAAGTAACAAATTAAATCATGATAAGGAAGTAACTAAAAGTTAATCAAACTGCTGCTCTGCTCTTTCCATGAAAATGACCCTTTGTTCCTTCCAGGTTCAACACATGAGACTTCATATCAGATCCTCACCTGAATGCATGACTCTTCAACCTCAGGACTTGCAGAATTAGTGGAATGCCGTCCTAAGGTTGTTGAGTTGTGCGTTTCTGGGCGTTTCATCTCTATGGAGAAGTACTCATTCCCTCCCCCCAAAGACTGAGGTAGAAGGATTTTTCTCCCTAGGGAAGAATCTTCCTTGAAACTTTTGTGGCCTCAAGAGTCAGAAGACAGACTGGGGAGGTTTGATAGTTGGATTCTTGCCAAAAGCCTGACACTTGGCTGTGGGACTCCCTCAAATTTGCAGTGCCTCGGGGATCCATGCTAGTGATTGTCTTAGAAAGTAAACATTTTCTGTTAATTTCCAACAACTTAATTATCTATTTTCTTTTTCTTATAGGTCCAGTTAAAAACAAGAAAAAGGGTAAGTTAAGTTCCTGACTTTATAAAATTACTGTCTTGTCATATCTTTTCTAAAATTATAAGAAAAAAATCAAGAGTACGATTTTTGTATTACATTCTTTCAGCATTGTCCGTTATTTTATTCAATCATAAATGATCTTCTTGAGTATTATAGTTTCTGAAGAACAAGAAATCATTCTTCAGTGATGATTCATCTCTTTTTTTCATTCTTCCTTACTCTTCTGCCTGTCCTTCTTTTATCTTTTTTTTTCTTTCTTTCTTTCTTTTTTTTTTCTTTGAGATGGAGTTTTGCTCTTGTTGCCCGGACTGGAGTGCAATGATGCAATCTTGGCTCACTGATACCTCCGCCTCCAGGGTTCAAGCAATTCTCTTGCCTCAGGCTCCTGAGTAGCTGGGATTACAGGCACCCGCTTTTATCCTTTTTTTTTCCTCCTTTATCAAACCATTGATCAGGTATGAATGAAATCCTGAGTCACCATGTAGGAACTAGATATGCTACCTATCAAAAGATGTCAGCACCCTATTTCTTGGACTTAAAGCTCTCCTGATTTGATTTCCCAGAGAGTAAGGGAAGGTATTTCTTGCTTTGAGGATTCAATGTCATTTTCTCTGTAATGAAAAAACTATTTTGGAGTATTAATATTTAGTCTTTTCAAAGCAGCTTCCATTGTGCCATTGTTGAGTCATTAAGTCCCTAGTGTACTTGCAATGAAACTGGCTCTAGGGCTTGTAAAAGTTCTCACTTACTAAAGGAGGAGAGTCAATCCAAAGACAGAACAGCCTCCAAAGACAGGGCCAGGCAGTATGGTCTACTCCTTAGGACGTAAAGAACCAATTATGAAGTTAGCTAAAGTACCTATTTGTTTCTGACCTGGGAGGAAGACAGAGTAAAACTAATGATTTTTCATTACAATGCTTTAAGTGAAATGATTCTGTGTGATAAGATTTATGGAGTTTTATAGAATAGACTGTCAACCTCAGATTAGGCCAAAAAGACTGGATTCAGCTGCAGTCTACCACTTGTTTGAACACTAAGGTACTCTGGTGCCTTGAGGTATCATAGTCCACATGGAAAACTTGTGTGCCTGTTGTAAAGAAGTTGAGGAATGGCCTGGCCTCCTGAGGGCCTGAATTGAGCAAGGTTGAAAAACAGCCAGGGAGTCATTACGGAAACCTTTCTCTGTGGGGCCTGGGCACTTACCATCAAGATATTCTGTCTTTTAAGAAAGTAGATTTTATTTTCAAGCATATAGTTCTTAAGTCTTGTCACATCCCTTTAAAACAGAAATTATAACTCAGATCATTGCCTGGCACTGCTACCTTGTGTACGGGACATTATTGAGAAGAGAGTGCACATAGGCCTTAAACATTTACTTTGGCTAAAGTTATCTGGAAGCCATTTAATATGGATTTCCTTGGACATGGTGAATAGGGACATGCCTGAAGAGGTAAATTGAATTGTTCACTTAATTTTTACCCTTTAATGGAATTTTCTTCCTTCCACACTCTCTCTCTCTCTCTCTCTCTCTCTCTCTCTCTGTCCCCCCCTCACTCATTCACTCACTTCTGGTTGCTCTTTCATTTTTGACTTAGCTAAAAGGTTAAGGAAATACTCCTTTGATGAAGTTTAGCTTTGAAAGGAATGTGTATATTCTTTCGTCTAACACTACATAGGGTAAGTTTCTAAGTACAAACGTCTCTGCGCTTTTGTATCATGAGGTGCTCTGTTAAAGTAAGGAAATCCAGAGAAGGGAGTCAAGCCTCTGAAGTTATCCTCTTGGTCCAGGGATTATTTTGTGCATCCCCTTCTCTGGGCCCAACTTTGTATAAGTATGCAAGTGTGAGAAGCACACTTGCCTAAACCTTGTTGCAGAGAAGCAGAGGACCAGCTGCAGAACCGGAACAAAGCAGGAATTTTTTTCTCAAATGCCTTCTAACATTTTCGTAAGTGAACATTCTCTGTTTTCACTGTAACCATTAGTCTCTTGGACTGGAGGAGTTTCTGGCTGTAATTCTTCCAAAATTACATTAGCAATTACAGGAGACTCACATTCTTGAAGCTGAAGTTTGTGCTACCACAGGACACCCTCTAGCTTGAAAGTCACTGTTAGGCTTGGAAATACTGGGACACATGACAGCCTAATATGCACCAACCTCTGTCTATGCCACCTAGAAAATAAGGAGGGAGAAAGAAATCTTACAACCAGGCTAAGGAAACTTCCTGACTGCAAGGAGTAAAAGTCCTTTTTATGGAAACTCAGTCTCATGAGAAAGAGAAATCACTGAGGCCAAGTTCCTTGTTTCACAGATGTAGAAACTAAGGCTCAAGGAGAGGAAGGGATTTGCCCAAATTGTGTCTATGGCAGAGCTAGGGCTTACATCCTTATCTCCTCAGTACAGATTCTGTGTTCTTTCCACTACACTAGCTGGAATTGAAACTTGGGCTCTGAATAAGCCTGATTTGGAAGCTGCCCAAATCTGAAGGGAGATGGTTTTCCTTTTCAGCATCTTGAAATTGGCTAGATCTAGAAATGAGGCAGATCCAATCTTTCACTGCTAAGTGCAGAGAAACCTCTAAAGCTCATGCCTCTAGGTCTTTAAGGCTACAGGGACTCTTCTGGGAGAGATGTTCTCTGGACCTTCCTTTCTTTCCTCTCTGAGGAAGAGGCTCCACAATGACCCCATTGTTTCATTCCAAATGCAGATGTGGTTAGACATGGACAACTGGCCTCTTGAGTAGCATTGCCATGAGGATTTGGTTTCTTGGCCATGAGGCATTCTTCTTAAAGGAGAATGTGATAAACCAGGACAGGATCCTCCTGCCTAAGGGTCTAGGGAGCAGGAAGTCAGAGTCAGTAAGAAGATTTTTAAGTGAGACTAGAGAAGGTTGTATTTCAAACTAAGAAACTACCTCAGGCGAAGACATTGTGATGAAGTCTGGAAACAGGCTTCCATTCCTGAAACTTTCCATAAAATTGTGAGAAGGTGGTGAAGTAAGGAAAAAGACACCTACCTGTGCCCACCTGCAGTCTTTGAGTGGGACTGCACAGAGCAGAGGAAATCAACAGGAGGAGCTGAAGGTTTTGGTTCAAAACCACAGTTGTGACTCGTTTAACATAACTACATGCTGGTGGAAATGTTGAAAGGACTGGAATATGAAATAAGAGGGTTGAGATTGTTCTAGAAGGATAGCAAGGAGGAAAGAGGGAGGAGTTGGTGGGCATGATTAATAATACATTTGAGAATAGGACTTCTGAGGAAAGACTCTGGGAAGCTGGATTATTTAGCCTATAGAAATCGGGGTTGATGGGTAACTTAATTTTTTTGCATATATGAGGATTATTATGTATATGTATATTCTTCTCTGTATACACAAAGAATAGAATTAGAGCTTAAACTGCCACAAGAGGGATGTCAGTTAAATATATTAAAGAACTTCTTAACAGTGAGCAGTGAGGGGGTGATAAACATTGGAACATGTTACTACGGAGTTTGCAGAATTTCCTTTCCCAGAGATCTTTGAAAATAGTTTACAGAGGTCAGCTGAGAAAGTGCAACCTGCTACCTCCTCAGCTCTCTCTACTCTCTGCCTCCCCTTTCCTGTTTCTCAGTATCTCTCTCTCCCCCCTCCCTCTCTTTCTGTGCTTCTCTTCCTCCTTCTCCATTCCCCTATCTCTAAAACTCCTTCCCATTCCTCATTCCCAACTAGCACTGCCCCTCTCCTAACTCCCATTTCCTGTACATCCTGACTCCTAGAGGAAACTTCCTGGAGCTGATAGTGTTCCTAAGGCCAGGCTGTGCAGCTGCCTCTTGTTATCGACATCAAGTCCACCAAACTGGGCAGTAAACATAAAAGCTCCACATTCTTCAACAATAGCCCAATTCTAAAAAGAACCACAAAGTGACCCATAGGTCTAATCACTTGGTAGTTCTTATCCTTTGGACTCAGCTGAAATGTAACCTCCTTTTTGAAACCTTCCCTGACCTCTTCAGCATTTGGTCCCTACCACTAAGGCAGCACTTCTACTATCCCATGACTGTGTCTGTTTCCCCACAGATACAGACTGATCTCCAGGAGGGCCGCTTATTTCTATATGCTCAAACCTAGCTTTGTAAATGCATATTCACAAAAAGGGGTGAGGGGAGGGGAGAGAAAGCACAAGACGGGCAGAGATAGAGAGACAGAGATGTGTGATAAAAGTATCCGACTCTTTAGCAGGGACTCCCAGAGAGCAGACTTTGTGTCCTCAGAAGTCGTAGAACTCCTGACAGTACATTCATGACAGGAAACAACTACAAACGTAACACTGAATCCTATTTTTCAGGAAAGAAGGCAGGGCCTCCTGGACCCAATGGCCCTCCAGGACCCCCAGGACCTCCAGGACCCCAGGGACCCCCGGGAATTCCAGGGATTCCTGGAATTCCAGGAACAACTGTTATGGGACCACCTGGTCCTCCAGGTCCTCCTGGTCCTCAAGGACCCCCTGGCCTCCAGGGACCTTCTGGTGAGTTCCCCTGTCTCTCCACCCCACTAGGTACCTTACAAGTACTTTAAGAGAACCAGAGTGGGTGATCCTGAAAGCAGTTTCAAACGGTGGAGATGGGGTTGGCGTGCAATAAGGGATGCAGATGTCCTAGCCCAGTGTAAAACTAGGAATTGGACAAGCCAGTAGGGCCTGGCTTGCTCTAGCTTCTTGTATCTACCAACCTGTCAAGGACAGGCCACCTGTTCTTGACCCGCCTCAACCCTTCTATCACAAGCCCTCTCTGACTCTTGGCCTCCCTGTAGTGGACCAGCAAAACTCATATGAGCCAGAGACAGAGGTCCTGGTGCTTCACTGGCGTTCTGGTGGGGAAGAGATTTAATCTTCCCTGATTTCCAGCATGTAGCTCCACATGCTGATGTTTGCATAGAAATAGGCTATGGAGTGGAAGCTTGGGCACCAAACAAAATGACAAGCCGTAGGATAGTTTCATCATATGAAGTCTGAAGTGTTTTTCCTGTAGCAAGTAGTCACTAATGGTCAAGAAGTTGGAAACTTAAGAGTCACTCAAGCTGTGGATGAAGCAAACCCAGGCACCAAGGCTGTCCTGTCCAGGAACCAAGTGCTTCTTGCACTAGATCCTTACCCTACCATACTTCCCATTCAAATGCCATTTCATCCCTTTGCATCTTTCTCCTTGAGCCCTGAAGGGCATCGAAAAGGTATGAATGCAGATCCAAACCTGCCTAATTGGAGTTGACAAGAGTCATACTGCCTGGGCTTATGTCAGTTGTTATTTCTTTCTCCTCTCCACCCCCTCCCCCCATGTCTTGGGGCTTTAAAGAAATGGACCCTTACAGCTGATTTCTCCAGAGGCAAGAAATCTGCAGCAGGGCTCAGATTCTTTGACTTGTACTTCACATACGGCTAAGCAGTGTTACCATGGCCACAAGAGATGGAGTTAGGGATTTTTTTTCATCCAATCATTCCATAAATATTGAGCACTTTTTTCTGTATACAAAGAGATATATTGATACATGGTCCCTGTTCTCACAGAGTTTACCTCCTAGAGGAAGAAGACAACAAAGAAACAAGATACTTGCAAATAGCAGTGGGCTCTATAAGAAAATTAATAGGAAGCAAAAGGCAGGGTCACACAGTGACAGGAATGCCCTCTCATTGTTCTCCATGGGTGCCCGGTGGGGCTTGCCTTGGGCTAATATTGGCCACAGACACTACCCAGAAGTTTCTCTGCTGGGTGCTGAACCCACTGAAGATGAACATCAGGGGCAGGAAAAGAAGGGGTGTCCTGTCCCAAACAAGGGCTCTGCATTGCACTCTGACTCTTCCTTCAGCTCTAAGCCCTGGAGAATAATGTTCAGACAGGGCTGGCTGCAGGGAGCAGGGCTCACCGCCACTAGCTGCTCAGGTGAGGGGAAAAGGAAGTCGAAGGGTCATGCCCTCTGATTGGCCTGTCCTATTTTGCAGGTACTGCCGATAAAGCTGGAACTCGAGAAAACCAGGTTGGCTGGGGATTGCTCTCTTCTTGGGTAGGACAGAAAGCCACAGCCTCGAGCTACCTTTAAATTAGCTTCTTATTAGATTTCCTGAGGCTTTATTTCATGAGGACACTCTGGAGATTCTGAGGGTTTTCACTCACAGCCCCCTCCCACCTCTATGAGTAGAAAGACTTTGCCTCAGGGCGTGTTTTTAGCTAAGGAAAGGGTATCTTGCCAGGACCATTTTTCCTCATTCCACAGGCGACCCCATGGTCACCATAGCCAGGCCCAGTAGTCGGCTGAAATAAGCTATCAGTCAGACCTATTCACCTGGGCCTCCAACTCCCCAACCACACCAGACACCTTGTTGGCTTTCAGACCACCTGGGATCTGGAGCTGAAGAGTTGAAGAGTACGTCCTTGAAAAACAGCCAACCAACTCCAGGCCCAGCCTAGCCTGGGCTTCTGCCTTAATGGCCTGAAGAGCTCCTGCCAGTCTTTGAGCTTCCTAATCTGTCTATTGGCAGGTTCTGCTGCCTTGCCTTGTCTCATCTCAGCCTCCCTCGCTACAGCTGTGTGGCTACAGTGCTAAATCTACACAGCTGCACAGTACTTGATGGCTTGCAGGGCAATTTTATATCCATCACCTCATTTGATCTTCAGACATCCCTGTGAGAGAGGCCAGACAGTCTTATAATCCCCATTTTACAGTTAGGGAAATGAGGCTCAGAGGCATTACATTTGGTTGCGGTCACATAGCTAGGAAGCGGTAGAGCTACAAAATCACATTACCCTCTAGTAGAAATGTAGTCACTAACATCCCAAGACAGGGGAGAGGGATCAGAATTGGATTACAGCAGAAGACTAGAAACCAGAATGGAAACATGGGACCGGTGGCTGAGCAAGCAGCCATTACTCATAGTGACTACTCTCTATCCTTCTCATCCTGCCAGCCAGCTGTGGTGCATCTACAGGGCCAGGGGTCAGCAATTCAAGTCAAGAATGGTAAGAATCAAAATAGGCTCTCTCTCTCTCCCAAAGAGGAGCTTCTCCCCTCCCTCATACCCAGTCTCCAAATAATCACCCAGCCTAGTTCCTCACAGGCCCCTGAAGTACCCTTGGCATAGGAAGTCATTCTTTGCTCCATCATGCCCTCTACTGGCTGTCCTGAGCAATTGCGGCATCAAGACCAGTTGCTACACCCAAATTGCATTTAGAATCACTGATTATGGAGCTGAAAGGGACTTGAGACATCACCTAGCTCAGGCATTCTCAGAGGATGGAGGTTATATAAGAGCCACCATGGAGATATGTGTAGTTTTATTAGTATTTTCACAATACAAATTATAGAAAGTAAAACTATATAAAATTAAATTCTTTTCTGATGGATCTACACAGATGGACTGACAGGTTGCTTCTCTGAGGGAAAGTGGGGCATGTTAGAATCTCCAGGGAGTATAAAACACTAGTGTCTATCAAAAGGGACAATGTGTTTAATGGGGTTCAGAAACGCTGATTTATTGTAATCCCTGCATTTAAAAGATGGGGAAACAGAGTCCCAGAGAGATTGGATAATACCATAATAAATCTTGCTGCCTCATATTTGTATAATAGAGTTTTCAACATGGTTTCTTTATCTTTAATTTCATTCAATCCTCACAACCACCCTATGAGGTGTAGGTATTAGCTTCTTTTTATAAGGTCAGAGAGGTTATTAATTGTCCCAATATTTCATAGTCAAGTTAGTTTAGGAGCCAGGATTCAAAACCACATCTTTCTGACTCTTTCCTTTCCCCTATGCTACTTCAGTGATGTGTATGTACACTCCACTGAATGATTAAGTTCATTTTTCTTCCCCCAAAGAGACATGAACATTCATGAAATAATAGCACTTTGGAATAATGTCCAGTCCCTAGAGTGCACAAAGCCTAAAATGTGTGAACCCCCAGGAGCCTTGGGAAGCAGCAAGCTAGCCAAGATGCCAGATGCTTACAGAGCTTGGACTGGAAGGGAGGGATTGTGAGTACAGAAACTGTAAAGGAAGGTTAAAAAACCAGCTACATGGGGACAGTTTCTAAGAACTCAGTCAGTCCTGAACTGGCTGTGCTGAGTTTCCTTAATGGCTATATTTAGCTACTTCCCTGACTGCCACCTGGATGCCTGACTGTAATAGCCTCGGAAGTGTAAATAGGAAGAGAATGGCTCCAAAACCCAATTGGTCCTGCTGGAGACCCCAAGGCCCTGAGTGGGCCATGATCCCCACCTGTCCAGGGAGGCCAGAGACAGGCCAAAATCGATTTGTTTAGGTATCTGGGTGGATAGTGTTTATTCTGTGCCAGCAGCCACTGATTTTGCTCCCACTGCCACATAACAAGACTGTTTCCAGCCCCTCTGGGCCAATCCCCAGAAGTAGCCTGTGCTGACCTTTAGTACTACCAGAAGAAGTGATGGGGGTGGGATGTGGTGGGTCATGCCTGTAATCCCAGCACTTTGGGAGGCCAAGGCAGGTGTATCACTTGAGGCCAAGAGTTTGAGACCAGCCTGGCAAACATGGTGAAACCCCGCCTCCACAAAAAATACAAAGTTTACTGGACATAGTGGCACACACCTGTAATCCCAACTGCTTGGGAAGCTGAGGCAGGAGAATCACTTGAACCCGGTAGGTGGAAGTTGCAGTGAGCAGAGTTCACGCCACTACACTCCAGCCTGGGCGACAGAGCAAGCGAGACTCCCATCTCAAAAAAAAAAAAAAAAAGAAGCGATGGGATCAGCGGTTGGAGGATATCATGCAGAGTGCTCCATTGATGGGACAGAGCCAGGACAGCTCCTCCTAACTCCTAGCCCATCTACTTACCACCTCAAGGAAAGATGGACACCTTTTCTAGAAAGTCTGTTTCCTCACCCCTCAGAGAGGCAGGCCCACTGAAACTGGCCAAAGATAGACTTATAAAATATAATTTCTTCGGTGTAGGATGGATGGCTTAGAGGGAAAAAGGCTCTCTGGGCTTTGATGTCCCCCCCTCATGGTGGGAAGGAACATTCCTCTTTCTGCAGGATGGAAAGAGAAGTTTTTCCTCCACCCTCATGTGCTGGCTTCTGCTGTCCAAAGGAGTGTGACTGCCCCTCCACCCGTGACTGAGGTGGGGCTGAGGCAGATGCTTTGCCAAGTGTGCCTCGGCTCCTATCCTCCTGGCTGGCTCTATTGCAGCCTGCCAGTCTATTCTTCACTCCCACAAGGATCCCTCTCACCTATGGGGCCCTGGTACTTGTGGTCAGTAGCCCCAGTTGCCATGGAGTCTGAATCATCTCTAATCCCTAAGGTTTTCCAGGTAGACAGTGAGCTGAGTGGTTTCCTGGGGGCCCAGGGAGGCTTTCCAGAAAGCTGTGGGTGTGGAAGAACCATAAAAAAGAATTTCTTAAGGAGAAAGAGAAAACCCATGAACCTATGAGACAGGAGAAGAATTTGGAAGCTCAGGCTGGGAAAGTAAAATTGAATAATAAGACCTAGCCTGCCACTCAGTGTCTGAATTTTGCCTGTGCAGGCCCCATAACAACAAAGAAAATAGGGCAGTATGCCCACTCTCATCCTTCTCCTCCTCCGGCAAATTCCACCTAGAAGGTATTAGTTAAAGACACCTCCAGATGCAAGGGTCAGGAAAGGGAGGATAAAGACAGACAGGCAGAGCCCAGGAGCCCTGAGGAAGGCCTGGCAGCTGCTTTACAAACAGAACAGCTTCTCTGCTTTCAAATGTTCTTCTTAAAGCTTGGCCTTCTAGGCTACCCTGGTTGCATTGGGATGGGGTGGGGTTTGTGAACTCCTTGGTATTTATTTTCTTTTGCCTCGATTATTCTGACATGTACTGAGTGACTGCCCTTCTCTCATACTGAGATCTTTCAGGTGGAGTGCTCAATGACTGGTCTCGCATCACAATGAACCCCAAGGTGTTTAAGCTGCATCCCCGCAGCGGGGAGCTGGAGGTACTGGTGGACGGCACCTACTTCATCTATAGTCAGGTAGAAGTGAGTACGGTCTTAGGCCTAACTCTTCTTATATCCAGAATGCAGATCCGGTGCAGGCCACATAGGGGCACTGTGGAGCCAGCCAAGACCATCCAATGGCTAGCTTCTGGCTTTGGACGAGGGTGTGGGGGGACCGCACTGGGAGGGAATTGAAAGGAGGAAAGAGAGAGGGGGCCTGCTTGTTTTGCTTTGTTTTGTTTTGTTTTTCCCTAGCTAAATATTATTGAAAAACTGTGAAAAAGGCCCTTCCCACACCCTGCCATCTGATTCCCTCCTGCAGGACCTCAGGCCCCTGTTTACCCTCCGAGCTGTTTGGTTCCATTGCCAAACTTGAACTTGGTCTCAGCATATTCTTTGAAAGTCAGTTTCAGGGTTACTGAGAACCTCTCCCCTCAGCACTGCTGGCACGGGCGTTATAATGAATAGTACTCCTGCAGACTTTCCACCTCAAAAAGATTTCTGACTGTCTTTCCTTCCTCTTTGTCCCATTTGTTTCCCTATCGTTCTATTCCTCTGTTCTTGCCTCCTTCCTGCTGTCATTCTCCCAGCCCTTTCTCCATCTGCTTTTGTCCTCTTCCTGCCCTGGCCCTCTCCCCAAGTCTCCCAGTGTCCATCTACTTCCATTCCCCCATTGTTTGCCTCCACGGGGGTGGCTTCTTGGAGATAGAGGAAGATGAGCCATGAGGTTGGGATTTTTGTGGGGTGAGCAGCAAGCAGACAGGTGGACAGAAGGACCATGGAGCCAATAGATGGGTGTCACATGAGAGCAGCCAGAGAAGGTGGGCTAACAAGCATTTGCTAGGCACACTGAGCACCCCGGTGTAGCTTGGGTCCTGACCCATATATGGCACCCAAATATGCTGATCCCACCTGAAGAGCCAATGGAGGGAGTGACCTTTCATAAAATGATTTGTGGTGATATCTGACACTCAGGGGCACATGGGCATAACCTGATGTCCTATGAGCTAAGCACTGGGGGGGTATCAGAGCTTGGGGTAAGTTATAATGGACAAGGGTAGTGAAGGATGAAAAAAATAATTTCCTCAACCTAGGAGATAATTGGGAGTGGCCCATGCAGGCTGGGAAAATCCCCATGGCATTAGGCAAGTGCGCATAAGTTAGTGCTTCCTTCGGGCCACAAAGCTAGGGGCCTGAGTTTTTCCAAATTCTTTGTCTCGTTTGTGGTAGCTAGCTCTCCATCTCTCTGGACCTGTTTCCTCAATCATAAAATGGGAGGCCCAAGGGGCACTGTGAATCAGTGAGGGGAGTCCAGGCGCAGGGGAGGGGTGGTACAAGCTGAATAAGCTTCTGGTAAGGAGCTGAAGAAGTCGCAAATTGTTATGTGCCCTCTCTGGGGAATCAGTGACTTCTAAGTTTCTCTACAAATAGTCTGTGGGGCTCAAGAGTGGAAGTCAGTTTGTGTCTATGGCACTGTGTCCACACCTGCTATGTGCAGAGTGCTCTGCTTCATGTCAGGGCTGGGGCAGGGGCGGGGGTAGGGCAGGGCGGGGCATGGCAAAACTGCAAATAGGGCATGGTTCTTAGTCTCACAGAGTTTATGACAGGTGTGCTGTTGTAAGAAAGGTTTGCTCAGCCAGCTGAGCCCCATGGACTAGGGGAAAGACAATGCATCAGCCCGTCACCCCGCCTTTCCTGTTGGCCAGCCAGCATGCCTTCACTTGGCACTGCCCCATCCATGGGGTATACTGGCAGCTCATCTGAGAAGGTTCTGTCAGTTCACCACAGGGAGGGCCCCCCACCCTCTTTTTCCTCTCTTCCCCAATCCCTTCTTGTTGCCTCTCACTCAGGTATACTACATCAACTTCACTGACTTTGCCAGCTATGAGGTGGTGGTGGATGAGAAGCCCTTCCTGCAGTGCACACGCAGCATCGAGACGGGCAAGACCAACTACAACACTTGCTATACCGCAGGCGTCTGCCTCCTTAAGGCCCGGCAGAAGATCGCCGTGAAGATGGTGCACGCTGACATCTCCATCAACATGAGCAAGCACACCACCTTCTTTGGGGCCATCAGGCTGGGTGAAGCCCCTGCATCTTAGATTCCCCCCATTTTGCCTCTGTCCATGCCCCTTCCCTGGGTCTGGGAGCCAGGATTCTCAGAACCTCTAAGTGCTGCTGTGGAGTGAGGTATATTGGTGTTGCAGCCACAGAGAGAAATGCCCCAGTGCTATTTATTCCCCAGTGACTCCAGGGTGACAAAGCCTGCTTGACTTTCCAGAATGACCTTGAGTTAACAGGACAGTGGATGGAGCCCCAGGGTTTACATGAAGCAGAACCTTCTTCTTTGGTTCCATGTTGACGGACTTATGGCATGACTCTTCAACCCCGAGGTCCCTGTGATCAGATCTATTGTTTGTTGCACTAAAATGAAGATCCGGAGCAGCAGGTCCGAGAAAGCAAAGGTGCACTCCAGATTCTGGGGGTGGACATCTGACCCCAAGGCGGCTGCTGCTCCTCTCTTGGGTAGGATGGTGGCAGGGGCAGAGTAGGAAGGGAGCATTGCAGCCTGAGAAGGCCAGGGAGGGAAAGGCAGGTGCTTTTAGCAGAGACCACGAGAGAAAACTGCCAAGAGAGCATCCTTGGCAGTGGGAATGTTCTTTCTGCTCTACACTGTGGCCTGCAGGAGGGTCTTTCCACTCCAGCTGACAGCCACATTGTGGCAGCTTGCTGGGCTTTGGGAAGGGGAAGTTCGCTCTGCCTTGGAATAGTCACAGGGAATGGCCACAAACCTGCCCACATAAGAACCTGAACCTGTACATGGGTCACATGTCTCTCATTTTGTTTACAGCTGTGCTCCACACTCAGAAAACTCCCTGGGGTCCCTTTCCAATTGTCCCCATTCCCAGCTCAACTAGAACTCATGTCTTCTTTCTCCACAGAGCCTACCTCTGTCTGAGACAGGTGCCTAACCTGGAACCTGTGCTCATGTGAGTGGGATATTCTTAGTTTACCTGGGCACAAAGAGAATTTTCCATTTATTAAGCAGTACAAATATTTTTCATCCAATCCTAATCAAATTTTGTCTGGGGACAAAGGGTTGGACTGGATGACCTCCAGAAGTCCCTTCAAGTTCTAATATTTGTGACTCTTAGCAGGTAGCCCTCACCACAGCCTTCTAAATTCCCAAACTGTAGACTGCTCCTGGGCATTAGCAAGGTAGAGGCTTTTTACCTGGCCTAGAAAGGGCAAGAGGTGAGGATAGGACAGGGATTTTGCTCAAGTTTGCTGCAACCTAAGTGGACATTAGGCCAGACCTTACCTGAAAGACCAGCAGGTGATGCAATATTGACCCAGTCTTTCTTCACTCTGGCTTCAAAAAGCCACAGCAGAGCATGGTCACTGCAGATTGCTCATGCTGTTCCCCTGAAGCCAGGCTCAGGAGAAGCCAGTGTCTAGGCACTGGGCAGGGATCTGCTCCCTAGTTCAGGTCCAAATGCGCCTTCCCCTAAACCCCAAGCTTCCCACCAGATCATATGATAGACCCTCAAGGGCCTTACTACAAACTGCCTGGGCTCAGCCTGGCTTCTGGGTGCTAGGTCCAGCCCAAACCTAGGAAAGCCAGCCTTGTACAGTCTGCTCCTCCCGCTCCTGAAATGTGTTTCCTTTTCAGGAGATGGGGAATAAGTTCCTTCAGGCAGCTGAAATCCACCAAGAACAGCAGGTACTTATTTCTCAGCTGTGCCTTCCCTTTCTAAGCAAGGACCCTTCAAGGGTCAGGGTGAGAGGAGATGGGCTGGGCCTCCATTGTCTGGTTGCTAACGACAGCCTTGCAACCCAAGGTGAGGTGAACTCCAGGCATGTATCTGGCCCTAACTCCTATAAAGTGCCGTGGACAGTCTGCAGTTGTAGCAGGAACCCACAAGAACCTCTCCTTCATGTTTGGAAAATAATTTATCTTTTATTATCTCCTTTGAAGAAGGTAAGGCTGATAATATGATAAACATCATTGTTTAGATGAGGCCCAGAAGGGTTAAGTGCATTGACCAATTTAAGTCACAGACCTGGAGCTTCAGCCAGGTCTGACTCCACAGCTGTTCCATTACACCACAGCATTGTATGGAATTTGAGGTCTAGAGAGAACCAGTAAAAGTGGTAATTTGGAACTGAAATCCTTGAGGGTTCTAGGGAGAAACCCAGAGATGCACATTTTTATTCCTCAGTGGTAATACCTGTCCTCTTGGCTGCCAGGGGCTCTGTGGCAAAAAGAGTCAGACATTTCTTTGGGAAACAGCCATCAGCCTTAGAGCTCTTATGTTCAGAAGAATCTTCCTGGCACCATGTTGAAGCAGCAGGCCTCTGGGACCCACAGAACTGGTGGCCTTTATGTTCTTTCACCCATCCAAGGAACCACCCAACCATCATGTGTGGAGCTGCTGATGTGGGAAAGGTCCTTCTTTCATTACCCTACAGACAGCTTAGAGGAGCCAGCCCGGTTCCCACAACTACTAGTGTGACTCCTTATCTCTTTCCTCCATGCCTTAGAGATTTTGATACTACCAGGGTCTGTCAAGGATGGAGGGAAGACCTAAAAGAGGACTGGTTCCGAGGCCAGAGGGGTGTGAGGAGAGAGGAGGAAAAGTCTTCCCAGTTGTGCTACAGACATGGAGGGGATGACAAAGGAAATAGGATTTTCACTGGACTCTTGATTCATTCTGAACCTTCCAAAGGAACTCTAGAGGGCAAGGGATGATGAGGGAAGCAGTAGGTAACTGGGGAGCCCTATTGCTGCTAAGTCATTGGCAAAGTGACGAAGCAATTTACAGATGAGAGAATGTGGAAATAAATGTGCAGTTTGGAATTATGCTGGTGTGAGTTTGCCAGAGGACCCAGGCTAGCATGGAGAATGGGACGAGGCCATCTGTGGGCAAGCAGATGACAGAGATTTGAAGGAGAATTGCATGGCAGGAGTCTCTGCCAGCTACTTGGGCTTCAACAGCCAAGCTGGCACAAAAGACAGCTGGCGGAGACTGCTCGGCTACTGGTTACCCAGAAAAGTAGTATTTGCCTATTTCCCCCTTCATCCATCCTGAGCCAAATTTCTTTTGCTGAACAGGAAAGAGCTAGGAACCCTGGAGGTAAACGAAGACTTTAATCCATTTATGAGTGTGTGTCTTTATGTAACTTCCTGTGGATGCAAATAGATTCAGAGAAATTTAGAGCTAAAGAGGCCCTTAGAGGGAATCTAGCCCAACCTACATTCCACCCTATGTTACTTATGTAGAAACTGAGGCCCAGAGAGAGAAGATGACCTACCCCAAGTGGTGAGCAAGCCCCAACCTCCAGACTCAGCAGAGTGAGGAGGTAGAGCAGTTCCTGTCCCACACGGCTGTCTTCTTTCTTCTACCCACAGACTCCAGGCTGGAAGTGCTTGGCCCCATTCAGGAGCCTGGCCAGGCAGGGAGAGAGCAGCTGCAGCTCTTCCTCCTCCCAAGGCATTCTCCCAGCTCCAGCCTCTAGACTGGAAAGCAGAGACTGGCCCGATACCAGCAAGTCCTTAGGCTACTGTAATGCTGCCTCAGGACCCATCCCTACCTGGAGGCTCCTCTAGGCCCTGTGAGCACAAAGAACAAAGCTGATTTTGTCTTTTAATCAATTTCAGGACTCTTTCCAGGAGGGCTTTCAGTGTGTCATTTCTTTATTCCTCCAGCTGGGACTGGGGGGTGGGCTTTGTCGTGAGAATGGCCTGGAGCAGGCCCAATGCTGCTTTTGGGGGTCAGCATCCAGTGTGAGATACCGTGTATATAAACTATATATAATGTATATAAACTGGGATGTAAGTTTGTGTAAATTAATGGTTTATTCTTTGCAAATAAAGCGCTTTCCCCGTCTGTTCTTGAAATCGGGGTGAGCACTTCCTACATGTTAGGTGCTTCTTTGCAAATGATACCACACATGAGCTAGGAGAAGGACTTAAGACACCCACTTCAGAGGTGGCAACAGAAGGAAGATGGTCTGAATTTCCTTTTGGAACATCCCATGTCCTCTCCATGCCCCAGACCACACTCCTGCATCCCCATTACCTTAGGTCAGGATGTGCAATCTTTTGGCTTCCCTGGGTCACATTGGAAGAAGAAGAAATGTCTTGAGCCACACATAAAATACACTAACATGATAACTGATGAGCTTAAAAAAAATCACAAAAAATTCTCATAATGTTTTAAGAAAGTTTATGAATTCATGTTGGGCCCCATTCAAAGCCATTCTGGGCCGCATGCGGCCTGTAGGCCACAGGTTAGACAAGCTTGCCTTGTCTTCTGTGACCACATGACCGGTAGGCTAGATGTCCTGCCAAAAGAAACATTGTCCTGGGGCAGCGATACACAGAACTGAGTCACTCTCAGCTTAAGAATGTGGTGTCTACAAAAGATACTTCAGGCCTGGGCCCCAAATAGCTTGGGTAAACCCAGCCTCCAACTCCTCATTTTGCAGATGAGGAAACCAACACTTTAAGAAGCTCACCCAGGGTCCCCCAACTAGTAAGTGTGTCAGACTGGTCTGATTCCTTCCCAACCAAGGCTGCTCGTCTACCTTTACCTGGAAAAGTAGTATTTGCCTATTTCCACCTTCATCCATCCTGAGCTAAAATCAATAAGGAAGAGACTCACGGGAAGAAGACCAGATAGCAGCTCAAGAACACGTAGCTCAAGAGCGCTCTGGCACTTTTCACAACCCCAGCAGCCTTTGATCCCTCGCCCCCCACCCACCACCATCGTATAGGTAGAGCAATGTGCACACAGTAGACTGCGACAAACCTGCAATGACCAGGTGTACATGGGCTGGGTGTTGGAGCCCAGGCTGGTCCTCTGGCCACCTTAGAGGTTTTTGTTTTTGTTTTTGTTTTTTTTATTTTAAGGAAACCAGTCACAGGAAAGCTGCAGACTATTTAAAAACACCTTATGGAAGCTCAGGGAAAATGTAATTTCTGGCACAACAAGTAACAAAGACAGCAGAAAAGCGGAAGCATGTCTTTGCCCACTGTATACAAATCATCACATGAGGCAGGCACCCAGGGCAGAGGCAGCAGCTCATACTACAATAAACACACAGGATGTTGTAGACCAAATTGACGAATGTAATGCAGGCAAATCATTGGACCAAATGGCACCCACATGAGAGGGATGGAATGATGGGGCTGTGAGCCAAATTTTGAAGCCTGTCATTGCAACAGCCATTGGACCAAGAGTCAGAGACTTGCCATTCAGAAGGAGAGTTATTTATGGCTGCTAAAAGCCAGGCGTCTCATTTCCATCCTGAGCAGGCTGGCTGACTCTCAAATAAAGGGCAGAATTATAGGGCCAGGCAAGTATAGGCAAGTTGCTGAGGGAACATCAGAGAAAATTAGGCCTGAGCCCAACCTATTCTGTTACAGCTTTATGAGGTGGAAACTGAGTGTGGGCTAGTAGGTAGCAGAGGGTATTTAGGGCACTGTTTGATCAGGGACAGGAAATGGGTAAAATGATTGGAGAAGAAAATGGTTGGTGTAGCTCTCCAGATTACAAAGTTCAATCACATCCAGTATTGTTTGAACTTCCCAATAGCCTTTGAGGTAAGCAGTGGACAGATTGTTAGTCTCATGTGATAGATGAAGAAAGGAGGCTCAGAGGTGACTGATTGCCCCAGAGTCACATGGCTTGAAGTTGGTGGAGCTTGAACTCAAAGCCCACAGGCTCTCAAGGCCCCAGTCCTACAGGAGTCTTAATGCCAGGAGATGGGGCTGTTTGAGAGCTAGAGAAAGAGAGACATGCGCAGGAATCCCAGAGCCCTCAAAACAGAGTAGTTGGTGCACACAGCATATCAGAAGATGGGCTTTTTATTTTGTCCATTGTTTTCCTCAATGCTGGTGCCAAAGCGCCTTCTGGGCACCTCTGCCCTAGGCTCTTCCCTGTTTCTTGGGACTCTCTCTCCTGTAGTTGCAAGAAAAGGGCAGAGAAGAGCTGGAAGGAAAAAGAAATGAAGTGGGAAAAGGAGTGCAGGAAACAAGCAAATGAACAACCAGGACTGGTCGAATCAGGAGCAGGGGCCCCACAGGTGACTTTTGTTCTCCTGTTCTCACTGGGTCCATACCTTCCAGCCAGGCTGAAGGCTGCTGGGGATGTCTGTCAAATTATCTCCAGCTCCTGGGTCTCTGAGATGCCAAACTTGGTCTTATGCTGGTCAAACAGTTTACGTAAGGCTTCAATATAGAGTGCGTGATATTTAGACACAATCTCCTGGCTCGGATTCTCAATCTTGGGCATTTGTAGAGGCTCCCCGACTGCCAGGGGAGACAGTGAAGGAAAAGGGAAAAGCATCAGAATAGCTCATTCCTCAGAATGGACCCCAGGCCTCAAGCCCAGGCTTTTCCCATCCTCACCTCAAAGCTGCCACTCATCCTAGCCAGCCTCCCTGCCTCTGAGCAGAGTCAGAGCTGACGTTCAGCCTTAGAGCTGGATCCTGTGTCCTAGACTGAGGCTGCTGGCAAAAAACGCCCACTCACCGATGGTGGTTACAGGCAGTGCATGGGGCAAAAGGCCCCAGGAGTTCTTGGTGAAGCCACGTCCATAGAAAGCACAAGGGTAGATGTGTACCATTCTCTGGAACCACTTCTGGAAGCGGTTGACAAAGCCCCCAGGAGTGAAAATGTGCTGATCATAGAGGTCTGTCTCTCCAAACGCATAGGTAGGTATTAGAGCCACCCTGCAGAGCAAAAGCATGTCCTGTGAAGCCCAAAAAAGGTAGGGACCTCGTTGAATGCCAGAAACGCTGATGGCCTGTGATCCCTAGATCTGACTACAGGCTTCCCAGACCCCATCCCAGATGTGCCTAGGTCCAAGTTGAGTGTGGAGGCTCCACAGCCTACCCCTGGCTGCCTGTGGGGGCAAAGCAGCAGTAAGCTAAAGGAGGAGGCAAACCCAGACCCTCCTGGGAACCCCTGGGTCTGAAACACTAGAAGGTAAGACCCAAGGGCCAGGCCAGTTGATTTTCTTTGCTTTAACACACAAGCTAAGCTTGGCTCTCTCTCAGACAGGATTGTTGCCAGTCCCCTTGCATAGAGGGACCAGCCCAGATGAGAGGCTGGTATGAGAGAGAACAGGCTTAGGGCTGGCACTTTGACCTTTCTGCTTCAGCAGAAATGCCTCCAGGACCTGGCCCAAGCTCTTCAACCCAGAAGCAGCCTTCCTCCTCCTTTTTTTTTCTTTTAATTATTTATTCTTTAATTGACAAATAAAAATTGTCTTTCTGATGACCATAGTTAATAAGAATGTATTGTATACTTCCTCCTCTCTCTGTGGATGTCCTTTCCTCAAACCCCCTCTTCTTTCCCTGCTACACTGTTGGATCCCCTCCCCCAGCCTGGACAGGAGCTGCCCTTACCCATGCCGAAGGGCCATGCGCACAAAGCCAGACCGGTTCTTCAAGACCAGGGTGGAAGAGCCTGGCAGGCTGTATCTGCACTCAGCCAGACCACCAACCACCACAATGAGCATGTTGCCTGTGCCTTTATGAGTCAGCAGAAAGTCAATGGAGGATTCACTCACGGAGCAAGCCCCTGGGGGATAGAAAAAGCCAAACAGCCATTGGCCACTTCCCAAACCCCTGCATTTCCTCCCTACTGCTTCAAAGGAGGGGGAGCGCAAGGAGTCTCACATCAGGCAGGTGAGCCTATGATAGCTGTTTCAGACCAGAGGGGATCAGAAGCTGGCCTTGCTCTCATGCATCCCCCTATACTTCTCCCTGGGGAGTCATTTTTTCTTTGGCTTTGTCTCCTAGGAGCCAACTCACCTGTAGCCATTATATAGTCTCTCAGGAAAGGCATCCAGAAAAGGGATCCCAGTGTGAGTGCGTAAGGGGTGATGCCAGGAAACATCCTGGAGAAGCCTGAACCCTCTGAGGAAAAGTGGCCAAACCATGTATGTGCCAAAATCCCATGAGGGTGGCAGACGAGAATGTAGTTGCTGTTGGGGGAGATGTCATGAGTCTTCAGAAGCTGTGGAAGAAAGTAGAATCAGGAGGGCTATCCCCAGGATAGAGAACTCCTCTTTTGGTCAGAGACCTGAAAGGAAAAGGACTGCTAGGGCTAGCCATTCAGGTTGCCCAATGTACAACTCCAGGGGGCGTCATTCTCAAGAGCCTCAACGTGGATGACACCCTCCACCCCTAGCCTGACCCAACTGCTAGCACTGAAGTTGGAGCTGGACCCAGGCCTGAGTGGGGACCTGGGGCTACTGACCTTGAGAGGGAAGTAATCACAGTAGTGTTTCCACAGGTGCCAGTTCCTCACACAGGCATACCGGCGGCCACCTGAAAACAGAAGCAATACAGCCAAGCTTTGCCCATTCCCACTGCGGGCCTGCCCCAGGGTGCTCTCACTCCATGCTGTTTCCTGGCCTCTGATGTGGCAACCAAGGTTGGCACATCAGGGCAATTTAGGACAGGCCTAGCTTCTGCTTCACTAGCTGCCCCTCCCTAACCTACTCCAGGTCTGATCTGGGCCTTTCTACCACCTTAAAAGGGCCCCTTCCCTCAGCCTCTCTAGCCCAGGGAGGGACAGGCTGAAGGGTTGCCTGGGAATTGGCCAGAGTCTCTCAGGATTGTGATGAGAGAAGGGGAAAGAGCATGTGACATGTTCGTCACAGCACCAGCAGGACCCTTACCTCGCTCAGGGGTCTTCCAGTCAAAAACCAGCCAGGCGAGAATAAGCACAGTAACAAGCCAGTATTGTGTGAATACCACCAGGTAGAGGTTGACAACGATCGAAGTCATTACTGCAGGAAGCCCAGCCCAAAGTTAATGAATTTCAAGCAGTCCCTCACACTTACCCTCTCTCCGGAGCTCTGTCCACCCCAAGGTCACGCACACTCTCTCTCACCCATGCCCACTCAACACTCTCACTTCTTCATCCCAGCACCTGGCCAACCTGCCCATGTCTCCAGCCCCCTCTCCTATCTGGCCTTGGGAACCTGATTCAGGTCTAGAAGGCAAGGTGTCTCCCTCCCCAGCTGAGCTTCACACTGTAAGCCCTCTCCTTCCTGGGCCCTGCTCCAGCACTGCACTGGGCTCTCTCTGCTGTGTGTTCAATGGCAGTGAACCAGTGGTGGGCTACCAGAGGTGGGGAATCCTGGAACAGTTTTCCTCCAATTCACATCCTCCTCTCTATATCTTCTCTCTGAGGCATCAGTGAAGGGAATACCAGGGAAAGCAAAGACCTATCTTTAGCCCGGTTGGGAGCACACAAGATGGCAAACAAAGAAAAATGCAAACCGGAATAGAATAAGGTACTGGGCAATAAGAGAGGAACACTGCAGGTTAGCATAGTTAGGAAGAGTTACTAGAGATGAGTCATAGGGAGCCACACTCAGAATTATTACTGGACCCAATTTTTAAGGCAGCTGTAGGTAAGATTGTTTGGGAAAGTGGGTCAATAAAAGGTTAGAAAAGACAGAACACTTCTAATTGTACATCGCATGTTGAACACAAGCTTTTGCCTTGAGTTCTTGCTCGAGCTCCATGAAAATTATCATTAAAATGTTTTTTTTTTAATACAGATACACAAGGAGAAAGAGAATTAATGAGATGCCAACAGCAGATAAGAGATATCAGCAAAACATTTGCATGTAGGAAAGCAGATGGAAGAGGGGGTAACTGACTTAGAACAAAAAAAATTAAAATCTAGTTACCTGCAAGGGGGATGCCTACAAGAAGTGAGCCTGTTTGTACTGAAGAATCTACGAAAGACTGAAAATTTGGAGGCATCAGGTGTCACAAGAGGCAGGGATGAGGCACAGGGCTAGCCTCATCTGGAGGATTGGTTGAAAGTCTGCCAAGGAATTAGTTAGAACCCCAGGCTCCCTCTCCTCCTCTACACAGCTGGATGATAGGAGGATTATTCCCTGAAAAATTGAACCAAACAGACTCTAGACTCAAATACTTACACTAGCACAGCTAAGATATTATATATGCAGCCAAATTATTAATCAAGTATAGAAGTGGAATAAAGGCAATTTCAGATACACACAGTCTCAGATAATTTGTCTCCCATGTTCCTGTCTCAGAAAACTACTGGAGAATGTGCTTCACCAAAATGAGGAAGTAAACCAAGAAAGAGGAAGGCATAGGATCCGGGAAAAAAAGGACCCAACGAAGGAAGGCAGCAAGCAGGGCCAGGGTTAGAGAGAGGTGAGCAAGGTGCCCAGGACACAATATTGAGCAAGAAACTCACTCTTGGGCCATGCAAGTACTTGCATAGCCCTGCGAGTGAGCACCTTCTTAAAATTTTGCACCCAAGGCACCTCAAGGACCCTGGAGGTGACAGCTGTGTATGAGGCCAAATTGTAACAGGAAGACGCTGGGTTCCAGCAGCGATGTGCTCAAGGAAATGAAAGGATGCGGGGACTTAGATTCTTGCCGCGTGTGCCCATACCGAGAGATTGACATGTCTGCAGACATTCAGAAGATGAATTCATGATAATAGATTTCTAATAGATAACAAAAGAAATGTAAAATCAGGCAATTAACTACAATACATTTCAGTGTATGGTATGGCTACAACTGGACTTTCTTTCTGAATGAAATGAATGATTTTCCTAATACTTGTGGTAAGAAACCCATCTCCTATATGGCTTTAGGATGTTTCACTATGAAATGTGAAATTTGTGTGTCTGTTTCAAGAACATTGTACTCAATAATTTTTTTATTGCTCTGTTGCCCAGGTTGGAGTACAGTGCCATGATCTAAGCTCACTGCAACCTCCGCCTCCCAGGTTCAAGTGGTTCTTGTGCCTCAACCTTCCCAATAGCTAGGATTACAGGCATGGACCACCATACCTGGCTAATTTTTGTATCTTTAGTAGAGACGGGGTTTCCCCATGTTGGCCAGGCTAGTCTCGAACTCCTGAACTCAGGTGATCCGCCTGCCTTGGTCTCCCAAAGTGCTAGGATTACAGGAGTGAGCCCTCTCCCAAGCTGTACTCAGTAATTTTATCTGTGAATTCTAGAGTTTGTGAAGCTTTTTATGTAACAGTTTTCTGCCCATCATTTCATAGGGAGCTTTCACAACTGTGCTGCCTCTTCTCTAGTCTCAACTGCTTCTTTTTCTAGATAAATTTTGAAATTATTTTGTCAAAGTGCAATGATGATACTTCTAGGATTGGAATTAGGTATTTTTAATCCTTATGTTAAGTGGAAAAAGTTTTATTTCTGTGAAATATTTAGTATATAGATTCAAAAACTGATTTTAAAATATTACATTAAAAAATAAAATAAAATGAGGTAATTATTAACTTCAGGGAAAACAAGAAATTCCATGGGAAAGGAAATATAATCTTGATGAATAAATAGCTCAATTATGAATCATATTTTCTAGTCATAGGCATTTAACCAAACCCCGTGGTATAACAATTTTGGGAGGATAGAGGAAGAGGACGTTCTAGTGATAGTATATACAGCCAAATTCTAATCTTCCCTATTAGGAAGTCAATAGACAATGTCTAAAATTGTTACATCAGCAAATAATGATTTAGAAATGTGGAAGTAAATTCCAGAAGAAAGAACCAACAAAGTTGGAAAGCATTGCCTATGGGGAAGAGAATTAAGGGTGGAGCAAAGGCCAGCAGTTTTAAGGTTTTGATAAGCACCATATGACACTACTGACTTCTTCAAGAAGTAAAGAGAGGCATGGGTCTAGTCCAGAAGACACTCCCAGTTTCCTTTAGGCTTTGCTCAAACTTAGGCTGGTGACATCTTGTAAGTGTGGCCTCAGGTGGAGTGCCCTGTGATGTGATGAATCTTGGATCTACCACTTAATGTGTGTGACCAAAGACGTTGCTGAACCTCAGTTTCTCCTCTGCAAGATGGGAACTAAAATACCAATATCCTCCCTATTTTCCTGACTTATTGGGAGGGCCTTCTCTCAAGGCCTTTAGGGTCCAAATGGATTCAATTGCACTCCTAGACCGAAGAGCTGAGAGGCCTCTGAAGGGCCATTGCCCCAGTCGCCCTATGTGAGCTAGTGAGGAAGGGGCAAACACCTGCAGCCCACATCTGCTGCCAAGACCAAGAGCTCTTCTGCATGTCCTTTCTGTACCTGTTTGTATACCCCAAAGTCAAACTCCAGTTAAGAATCCTTTGAATCCATTTTCTCCCTGGATACATAGCCACTCTCCTCTTTAACCCTTCTCTGCTCCACTTGCCCCCCTCCCCACCAGCTCACACTGGGACCTGATCCCTCCGTTTTGCTTCCTCCATTTCTCTCATGCCCCCCATCTTCAAATCCTATTAATTCTACTCCAATTTCTTGAATCTCCCCTCTTCTTTACTCTTCTCTGCATCACCATCACTACTGGCCTGGTCCAAATTACTGCCATCTGTCATAAATGGGCAGTTGACAGAAAAAGAATTACTAATTGCTGATAAACATGAAAAGATGTTCAATCTCATCAGTAATTAAGGACGTTCAAAATGAGGTGACAGTTCATGGTTTCTTGCCTATCACTTCTGGGTGGAGGTAGTAAGGACTGCAGATGAGTTCTCCATTCACTTTCCCTCCCACACTGCGGTAATCCCTCAAGCCCCATTTTGCAGTGACACAATTTGGTGGTGCCGCCATCAGCCTGAATATTAGTGTCCACAGTAAGCAGTGACTCCCACCAACCTCTGTTGGACATTCAACATGAACAAGAAATAAACATTTGTTGGGTTAAGCCACTGAGATTTCAGGGTAAATTTATTACCATGGCATACCTAGACCATCCTGATTAATACATCCTAAATTCTCCCACTTTGCAAATGAGGAAAATAAGACCCAGAAAGGCTAAATACCTTGCTAACAAATGCACAGATAGTAAGTAGTAGACCTGGAATTTGAAAACAGGTGAGGTGAGGTTAGGAATGCCTGCCCTCCCTATTCACTGGCATGCCTCTGTGCCTGCTCTGTGCACCAGGGCCTACCTGCATTCTTTATTCCCAGATAGCTTACAAGATCACTTAATTCATGTCCCTGACTCTAGCTGATACTCATGTGAACCGCTAGAAAGGCGGTAATGTTTTCCAGGACCCCTTCCCACAGTAATGATTTGTTTCAGCATTTAGAACACAGTGGTCAGCATAGAAATGACTTTCACAAAGTGTTTGTAGTGTAGATGTTGGAAGACATGGATGGATAAATGGTTGAATTCCTCTGGATGAGGTTTCCAGAGCCTTGGTCTGCCACCTGGCCCAACTGTCTCTCGCTGGTGGTTTTTTTGAGTCCCTGTCATTGCAGCTAAGCCCTTTTCCTTGGCTAGCCTCAGTGGAACTGCTCCTCATCTTCCCAAAACATGCTTTCTACACCCCAGTGTAGACCCAAGAGGGCTCACACTTGCAGCAAAGCACATGTGCACACACACGCATATACACACCCCTGCATAGGCACACATCCATATGCACACATACATGCCCACAAGGACACTCACAGAGCCCACAGATACCATGGCCAAGTGGGTCAGGCCAGAGGCTGGTGTAAGCAACCTTCCTGGTTTCACTGGAAAAACCTTAGCTTGACCATTGAACATCCTGCAACCCTAAAATCCTTCAGTCTCAGGCAAGCCAGGATGATTGGTCACCCTACCAAAGGCTGAAGACTCACCAATAAGTAAGGCACTGAGGGCCCACTGGAAAACAGCAAACACCTCCAGAGCAGTCTTGAGGTCCTTCTTAGAGGGCAAGAGCATTGTGCCCAGGGTTCCAGTGGCTCCAGGTAAGCACTGTTCCACTGCCCAGCCCTGATTGCTCAGGAGTCTGTGATGTTTCCTCTCTTCATGTTTTCTTCCCCAACCCCTACCTGGTCTCCGCCCCTGTACCACCCCTCCACAGAATTACAGGACCATATAATGCCTCTTCTTGTCTAGTTTCTTCCAGCTGCCCTCCCACCAGTACTTTTACCCATGGCCTGGACTGAGATTGTGACACTCACTTGAACACCTGGCTAGAGAAATGTGGATGAAGCCCTGGTGTGGGAAGTGAGTAAGTGTGGGTGTGCAGCTGGCAAGAGGCCTCCAGGGCCAGTTTGGATGGTGGAACGTGATGGTCAGGAAGGAGCCCAGGGCTCAAATGGGACACAGGACTTGCATTTCTGTTTCTGAGGCCCAGCTGTCTATGGTGTCTCAGTGACAACATGATTGGAGGGCAGAGGGAAGGAGGTCACAGGCCAGGCCTTAGAAATACCTTCAGCTTTTTGGTCTGTCTGGGAGAACTCATTACTCACATTGAAGAGACATCACATGTATGTCTGTGAGCTATCATAGGTACTGGATAAATCTGTTATTGAATGAAGAAACAAATGTTAGTACATATTATTCTGTGCACATGAAATTTTAGAATAGGCAAAACCAATCTAGTGAAACAAATCAGAGCAGTGGTTATCTGTGCTGGGGTATTCACTAGGAAGGGGCATGATGGAAATCTTTAGGGGTAACAGTGACGTTCTCTATCTTGATAGGGCTTTGAGTTACACAGATCAAAACCTCATTACTCAGTGAGTATACACTTAAAATTTGTATATTTCACTGCCTGTGGATTTTACCACAATAGTAAACAAATGTTGAACTCTCATTCATTCTGAAGTGTTTAGGGGTAAAGAATACTATGGTGGAGGGCATGGCAGCGTACACGTGTAATCCCAGCACTGTGGGAGTCCAAGGCAGGAGGATCACTTGAGTCCAGGAATTAGAGATTACAGTGAGCTATGACTGTGCCACTGAACTCCAGCCTGGGTGACAGAGTGAGGACCTGTCTCTAAAAAAACAAAACAAAAAAAAAGAGTGCTGATGTCTGCAATTTACTTAGAAATGCATGTAAATATATTGATGGATGGATAAAGGAATGTATTGATGGGTAAAGATATAATAAACAAAACATGGCAAAATATCTGTACAATCTAGGTGGTGGGTGTTCACTGTACAATTCTTTCAACTATTTTGTAGGTTTGAATTTTTTTATAATAGAATTTTGCAAAAAGAGCTCCCTCAAGGTCATAATAAGAAATAAATTTTACAGGCTGAATACAGTGGCTTGCTCTTGTAATCTCAGCTCTTTGGGAGGCTGAGGTGGGTGGACCACTTGAGGCCAGGAGTTCAAGAGCAGCCTGGTCAATATGGCAACACCCCATCTCTACTAAAAATACAAAAAATTAGCAGGGCGTGGTGGCATGTGCCTATAATCCCAGCTACTTGGGAGGATGAGGCATGAGAATCACTGATAGAATGAATGAGCAAAGTAGGTCAGCGTAGGAGAACGGTCAGGAACAAGGTAGGGGCAGCACAGAAACCAGGCCTGAACAGAGCAGGAAGCTTAATGGACAGGTGGGAGGATGAGGAAAGAATAAACCCACAGTGACCTATTCGAAAGCCCCCAGTGAGGTTGGCTCCTTGTTGCCCAATCTGCTATATCTCCTGAGTCACATTCCAACACCTACAGTCCAGTGATACAATCCCTCATTGGCAAATTCTAGGAAGACAGTTATCCTCTAGATGCCCAGGAGCTGTAATCCCAGGACAAGAGGAGATGATTTCCTCACATCCTCTCTGCTTAGATTCAAAGAACAACATGTGCTATTCTGTCTAGTTAGGACAACTTGGTTATAATGGCTTATGCTTGACAATTTCTCAACAGCCCTTGAGCTCACTGGAAACTTCCCTCTAATATAGGCTAGAAACTCAATCCAGACAGGCACTTAGGGCTCATTAAAATCTGAACTAATGAATATGCTGATTACTATGGAAACTGCCATCTCTGGTGACCTGTGAAGTGGAGAAGAAATAAGGGTAAAAGGGTGGATGTGGGGATACGGAATGGGGAACAGGAGTTGGGAGGTAGGGACTTGGGTATGGTAGAGGGGAGGAACTGCCATTTGTTACTGGCTTCTTTGGTGCAAGGCAGTGAGCATTGCATTTCACATACATTTGATCATCACAGCCCCCTGGAGGTTAGGCACTCATTCTCTTCTCCACCCACCTCACTGACTGGCAAAGCATAACCATTAATCAACAAGATGGGCCTATCACCATTCCTAGTGCTTATTATTGGAAGAGTTAACCTTGAACTCCCTGCCATCTAATCCTTAACAAAAGCTCACTTGTGAGAAATGATATTCATAGAGAGATGCTTGAAGAGCAGGCTGCTCATCCATTGCTGGAGACACGTGACTTTTAAAGGCAAGGCCTGTGCTTCGGAAGTTGGATCATAATCTCCAGATGGGAGAGTGTGTGTTGGGGGAGTAGGCTTCAGTGCAGAGCTGGAAAAGGCACATTCGATATTATAATAACTATGGCTTCCTTAACACAAACTACAGACAGGAAAGCTCAACATTTGCAACGCTGGTTTTTCTGCACTTTAGGCCACAAAAACAAACCCACGCAATGGGGTTCGACATTCAGAGGGACCTGTCATTCCTTCTGCGGAATCTGAAAAAGCAATCTTGATTGCAGCAAACAAGCAGACTCTACATGACCATTGCTATAACACTACCAAAGTCCAAAAGATGTCTCTTTTAGGATCAGCATAATGGTTTTCTAAAATTATCATTGCTTTGATTCATTTTAAGTCACAGTATTTAATTTCTTTAAAACATGCAAATGCCAGTAGGGAGAGTGTGAAATAGTTGCATTTATTTAAAATAAGATAGAAGAAGATGGAATAGACATCCTTTGCCTTATTCATCTTGCTATTACAACTAAAAACTCTGGACATTATATACAAAACAAACATAAGACTCAAAAAGGTGGAAAGAAGGCAGACGACCACATAGGGTCTTCAGATGGGAAGAATGACATGAATTTTGTTTTTATTTCATATATCTTAGACTTGAAGTTAAAGAAGCCAGCAACCAAAAATACACTAACAGGCACAGACAAAAAGAGTCCCAATCAAATCCTGTTTTCTCTAGCCAAAGGACTAGGAATGAATTAGCCTAGCAAGACAGAAAACTTTTAGACAATAATCTCTCTATGCCAGTGATAACCAGAGAAAAAACAACTGTAGCCCCTACCAGCAAAGACTGAGTGGGGAGCCTAGATTTCCAATAATGGTAAAAGGATGCCTATACCAAGACAATATCGAGATCCTAAAATGTATAGGATTTGCAACAGAGGTGCAAAATATATAAAGCCAAACCTGATAAAACTGAAAGGAGAAGTAGAAAAGGCTATAATTACAGTCAGAGACTTCAAAACTACTCTCTCAACAATAAACATAAGAATTAGACAGAAAATCAGCAAGATATAAAAGAAGTCAACAACATAATGAGCCACTGGGATCTAAACAGCATTTTTAGAACACCCAACTGTAGCAAAACACGCATTCTTTAAAGTGCCCATGGAACATATATTAAGATAAGCCATATTCTGGGCCATAAACGAAACAAACCTCAACAAATTTAAATGAATTGAAATCATATAGAAATGTGTTCTCTAACCACAAAGGAATCTGTGTTAAGCTATTCTGGCATAGCTATAAAAAAAAAAAAAAATACTGGATGAGTGCAGTGGCTCACACCTGTAATCCCAGCACCTTGGAAGGCCAAGGCAGGAGGATCACTTGCTGTCGGGAGTTTGAGACAAGGCTGGCCAATGCGGCAAAACCCTATCTCTACTAAAAATACAAAAATTAGCCACTAGAGGCTGAGGCAGGAGAATCACTTGAACCCAGGAGGCAGAGGTGGCAGTGAGCCAAGATCACGCCATTGTACTACAGCCTGAGTGACAGAGCGAGACTCTGTCTCAAGAAAGAAAGAAAGAAAGAAAGAAAGAAAGAAAGAAAGAAAGAAAGAAAGAAAGAAAGAAAGAAAGAAGAAAGGAAGGAAGGAAGGAATTAAGGGAGGGAGGAAGGGAAGGAAGAAAGGAAGAAAGAAAGGAAGAAAGAAAGAAAGAAAGAGAAAGAAAGAAAGAAGGAAAGAGAAAGAAAGAAAGAAGGAAAGAAAGAAAGAGAAAGAAAGACCTGAGACTGGGTAATCTATAAACAAAAGAGAAAAGAGGTTTAATTGGCTCATGGTTCTGCTGGCTGTACAGGAAACATAACAGCTTCTGCTTTTTGGGGAGACCTCAGGACACTTCCAATCATGGAGGAAGCAGGAGGAAGAGAGAGATGGGGAGAGGTGTCACACAATTTTGAACAACTAGATCTCACAAGAACTCACAATCTCCAGAATAATACCAAGGGGATGGTACTAAACCACTCATGAGAAATCTGTCCCCATGATCCAATCACCTCCCACAGGTCCGTCTCCAACATAGGAGATTACAATTCAACATGAGATTTGGGCAGGGATGCAGACCCAAACCATATCAGAATCAAAGTAGAAATTATTAATAGACAACAGGAAAACCTACAAACACTTGGAAGATAACAACTCACTTGTAAATAATCCATGGGCCAAAAAGTCTCAAGGAAAACCAAAAAGAACATTGAACTGAAGGATAATAAAAACTAAACATATCGGCCAGGTGCTGTGGCTAATGCCTGTAATCCCAACACTTTGGGAGCCCAAGGCAGGTGGGTCACAAGGTCAGGAGTTCAAGACCAGCCTGGCCAAGATAGTGAAACCCCATCTCTACAAAAAATACAACAAATTAGTCGTGCTTGGTGGTGAGTGCCTGTAATTTCAGCTACTCAGGAGGCTGAGGCAGAGAAGTGCTTGAACCTGGGAGGCGGAGGTTGCAGTGAGCCGAGATGACGCCACTGCATTCCAGCCTGGGTGACAGAGCAAGACTCACCCATCTCAGAAAGAACCAGTTAAAGTAGTACTGAGAAGGAAGCTAAGTTCACACATTATAAAAAGAGAAAAAGTCTGAAATCAATTACCCAAGCTCCCACCTCAAGAACCTAGCAAACGAAGAACTAAACCAAAAGCAAGCAGAAGGAAGGATATAATAAACAGCATAAATTAATGAAATTTCAAACAGAAAATCAATGGGGAAAATCAATAAGACAGTATGCTAGTTCTTTGAAAAGATCAATAAAATTGACAAATCTCTAGCAAGACTGACAAAGAACAAAAGAGAAAACACAAATTACCAGTAAAGCAGGGAATATCACAATAGATCCTCCAAACACCAAACAATAAAAATGGAATGCTACAAATAACTCTATACACATAAATCTGACTACTCAGAAGAAATGGACCAGTTCCTCAAAAAATACAAGATACCAAAATTCACTCAATATGGAATACATAATTTGATTAGTCCTATTAAGAAAAATTATTTTTTAATTTTAAAACTCCCAAGAAAGTGATCTCTTGGCCCTGATGGTTTCACTGGAGAATCC
Source organism: Sapajus apella (assembly GCF_009761245.1). NCBI lineage: Eukaryota > Metazoa > Chordata > Mammalia > Primates > Cebidae > Sapajus > Sapajus apella. The sequence continues at coordinate 7,046,043 of NW_022437031.1, forward strand.
TACCAAACGTTTAAAGAAGAATTATTACTGATTTTACACATCTCTTTCCAAAAAATAGAAGAGAGAACACTTCCCTTCTCTTCTTGTAAAGTTAGTACTTAACCTGATACTAAAACTAAACAAAACAGTACCAAAAAAAGAAATCTGCAGACCAATACCTCTCATGAATGTAGATTTTTAAATCCTTTTTTAAATTAGCAAAAGAATTCCTCAACATATAAAAATAATGAAAAACTATGACCAAATGGGGTTAATTTCAGAAATGCAAGACTAGCTCAATACTTAAAAATCAATCACTAGGCGTGGTGGCTCACGCCTGTAATCCCAGCACTTTGGGAGGCTGAGGTGGGCAGATCACCTGAAGTCGGGAGTTCGAGACCAGCCTGACCAACATGGAGAAACCATGTTGGTCAGTCTCTACTAAAAATACAAAATTAGCTGGGCATGGTGGTACATGCCTGTAACCTCTGCTATTCGGGAGGCTGAGGCAGGAGAATCGCTTGAACCCGGGAGGCAGAGGTTGTGGTGAGCAGAGATTGCACCATTGCACTCCACCCTGGGCAACAAGAGTGAAACTCTGTCCCAAAAAAAAAAAATCAATCACTGTAATCTATTATTTTAATAGGTTATAGAAGAAAAATCATATTAGCATATCAATACAGAAAAACATTGACAACATTCAATACCCATTCATGTCAAAAACTCTCATAAAAACAGGAATAGAGAGGAAAGACCTCAACTAGATAAATAACATCTACAAAAATGTTACAGTGGCAGGCACCTGTAATCCCAGCTAACATCATACTTATCAGTGAAAGATGAAATTCTTTCCTCCTATGATCAAGAACAGAACAAGGATGTCTGCCCTCACCACTCTTATCCAACATAGTGCTGGAAGTTCTAATCAGTGCAATAAGGCAAGAAAAGGAAATAAAAGGTATACTTACTGGAAAGGATGAATAAAACTGTCCCTATTCACAGATGACATGATTGTCTACATAGAAAATTCCAAGGAATCAAGGAGAAAAAAACCTAGAAATAATAAATAAATTAAGCAAGGTCATAGAATACAAGACAAGCCAATTATCTTGGTAAACCAAGTCGATTGTATTTTTATATACTAGCAATGACCATGTAAACACTAAAAATCCAATACCATTTACAATCAGTCAAAAAAAGAGAAATGCTTAAGTATAAATCTAATAAAATATGCACAGGATTTATATGCTAAAAATTATATAGTGTCAATGAAAGAAATCAATGAAGATCTACATAAATGAACATAACATCCAGGTGTTCACAAAATGGAAGACTCAACATAGTAAAGATGTCAATTCTCCCCAAATTGATATACAGCTTGAACACAATTCCTGCAAAAATCCTGGCCAGGCACCGTGGCTCACACCTGTAATCCCAGCACTTTGGGGGGCCAAGGTGAGAGAATCCCTTGAGCCCAGGAGTTCATAACTAGCCTGAGCAACATAGTGAGACCCCCATTTCTACAAAAAAATAAGAAAACAGTTAGCTGGATATGATGGTGCGCGTTGTAGTCCCAGCACTTTGAGAAGCCAAGGTGGAAGGATTGCTTGAGCTCAGGAGTTCAAGACCAGCCTGGCCAACATGGTGAAACCCCGTCTCTACTAAAAATACAAAAATTAGCTGGGCATGGTGGTGGGCACCTGTAGTCCCAGCTACTCAGGAGTCTGAGACATGAGACTCACTTGAACCCAGGAGGTGGAGGCTGCAGTAAGCCAAGATCATGCCACTGCACTCCAGCCTGGGTGACAGAGCAAGACTCCATCTGAAAAAAAAAAAAAAAAGAAAGGAAAAGAAAGAAGGGAGGGAGGGAGGGAGGAAAGGAGGGAGGGAGGAAAGGAGGGAGGGAGGAAGAGAGTGAGAGACAAAAAGAAAATAGGCAAATGAAGGGCTGAGCATGGTGTCTGACACCTGTAATACCAGTACTTTGGGAGGCAGAGGTGAAGGATCACTTGAGCCTAGGCTGGAGTGCAGTGTCACAATCTGGGCTCACTATAACCTCTGCATCCCAGGCTCAAGCTATCCTTCTACCTCAGCCCCCACCAGTAGTTTGTGACTAAAAGCACACACCACCATAACCAGCTAATTTTTAGCAGAGATGGGGTTTTATTATGGTGCATAGGCTGGTCTGGAACTCCTGACCTCAAGAGATCCTCCCCCTTTGGCCTCCCAAAGTGCTGGGATTACAGGCCTAAGCCCTGCATCTGGCAAAAAAAAAAAAAAAAATCTCAAAATTAGCCCAGCACGGTGGTGCATGCTTGTAGTTCCAGCTACTCAGGAGGTTGAGGTGGGAGGATCACCTGAGGCCAGGAGTTTGAGGCTGCAATGAGCCATGATCATGCCATTGCATCCAGCCTCAGTGACAGGGCTAGACTCCATCCCTTAAAATTGAAAAATTAGAGAAAATGGCGTAAACATTTTACTGAAAAGGATATGGCATAGATAGCAAATGAGCACATAAAAAGGGGAACATCATTAGCCATTAGGGAACTACAAATTAAAACCACAATCAGGCTGGGCACAGTGGCTCACACCTGTAATCCCAGCACTTTGGGAGGCTGAGGCAGGTGGATTACGAGGTCAGGATTCAAGACCAACCTGGTCAAGATGATGAAACTCTGTCTCTAGTAAAAATACAAAACTTAGCCGGGCATGGTGGCAGGCAGGCACCTGTAATCCCAGCTACTCGGGAGGCTGAGGCAGGAGAATCGCTTGAACGCGGGAGGGGGGAAAGGTGTGGGGGGGGCGGGGCAGGCGGAGGTTGCGGTGAGCTGAGATCGAGCCACTGCATTCCAGCCTGGGTGACAGAGTAAGACTGTCTCAAACACACACACACACACACACACACACACACACACACACACACTGAGGTATCACTTTACCCTTATCAAAATGGCTAAATAAAAACTTGTCGCTGGGCATTGTGGCTTATGCCTATGATCCAGGCACTTTGGGAGGCCAAGGTGAGTGAATCACCTGAGGTCAGGAGTTCAAGACAAGCCTGGCCAACATGGCAAAACTCCATCTCTACTAAAAATACAAAAATTAGCCAGGCGTGGTGGCGGGCGCCTGTAATCTCAGCTACTCGGGAGACTGAGGCTGGAGAATCACTTGGACCCGGGAGGCGGAGGTTGCAGTCAGCCGAGGTTGCGCCACTGCACTCCAGCCTGGCAATAGAGCAGGACTTTGTCTCAAAAAAAAACAGGGGGGGCGGGCTAACTGAAAGGACTGTGTTTGCAGGAATGTAAGGAAATGTCCTTGTTCCCTGGTGAAGGGACGTGAAAGACCGGAGAAAACCACACTGTTTCCTCAACAGTAGGGACAATACCAAGTCCAGAGTAAGAGCACATTCAGCGGATGGTATAGTATCTGTCATATGGCTGTCTGGCCTGGCTAATGCATACATTGTGTGCAGACTTGGAAATGAAGTGGGCCGTCAGTCATCGAAAGACTCGACAAGCCCAACTGCCACACACATTGCAGGAAGGCCTTATTGGAATCCCGCCAAAAATGCTTGCTGTGGGGTCCAATGGGCGCGTATTTCCAGTCTCCCAACAGCCAATCCTAGTGCTGGGCATGCTTGCAGGGCGGGGCCATGGAGACAATGTGACCAATAGCAGAGAAGAATGTGAATGGGGGGCGGAGAAGCCACGGCTGAGGTGAGCCAAAAGTGGCAGTTAGAGCCGGCTGAGGTGAAAGAGAGTGACCGTTAGGACAAGCTGAGGACTTCTGGCCTGTTCTGTACTTGAACTGCCAGCAAATTTCACCTCCCGCTTGCCATTCAACATCATGGATGATCTGCACAGTGAACACCAGCGCATACTGCGCCGCCACCAACGCGAGAAGAAGGAGCTGCAAGCCCAGATCCAGAGCTTAAAAAACTCGGTCCCCAAGACCGACAAGAAGAAAAGAAAGCAGTTACTCCAAGACGTGGCCCGCATGGAGGCCGAGATGGCGCAGAGGCACCGGCAAGAGTTGGAGAAGTTCGAGGATGAGAGGAGCTTTGAATCTGTCATCGAAGACCTGGCCAAGATGGATCTGGAAAACCAGCCTCCCCGCTCCCACAAAGCCCAGAGAAAGCGTGAGAGAATGGAGGCGCTGGAGAGAGGGCACCAGGGGAGCAACTTCCAGGCTGAGATGGAGCACCTGGCGGGCTTCCGGCGTGAGGAGGAGGAGAAGGTCGCCGCCATCCTGGGGGTCAGGGGTCTGGAGATGAAACAGATCCCAGCAGATGGCCACTGCATGTATCGCGCCATTCAAGACCAGCTGGTGTTCTCCACGTCGGTGGAAATGCTGCGCTCCCGCGCCGCCAGCTACATGCAGCAGCACGTCGACGAGTTCCTGCCCTTCTTCGGCAACTCCGAGACCGAGACCGGCGACTCCTTCGGCTACGACGACTTCATGAGCTACTGCGACAACATCGTGCACACCACAGTGTGGGGAGGCCAGCTGGAGCTTAGGGCCCTGTCGCACGTTCTGAAGACCCCCATCGAGGTGATCCAGGCCGACTCGCCCACCTTGGTCATCGGGGAGGAGTACACCAAGAAGCCGATCATCCTGGTCTACCTGCACTACGCCTGCACCCTCGGGGAGCACTACAACTCCGTGAGGCCAGTCCAGGCCGAGGCCGCCGGGGGCGCAGCGGCGCCCCCGCGTCTCCAGTAAGCCCAATCGCGTCACCGTCGCCGCATCTCCTCAGTAGGCTTAGTTTATTTTCCCCCTTTGCTTTTCACTGGGTTTTTTTCCTTCCTTTTACTCAAAACTACTCCCCCCCCCCACTTTCCTACCCTGCTGCATTCACAAGGTGGGAAATGAAATTCTAGGGAAATTCCCTGGCAATATGAGGGAAATCTCTGCATTGCACCACCAGAGGAGCATAAGTTTGATAAATTTAACCTCTTCTTGCCCTTAAGAGTCTTTACCTCCCTCACCGACTAAGAATTGGTCATGTTGAGTATAACTTAGGATAAAAAATGGAAATGCTGGCCGGGCGCGGTGGCTCACGCCTGTAATCCCAGCAATTTGGGAGGCCGAGGCGGGCGGATCATGAGGTGAGGAGCTTGACACCAGCCTGGCCAACATGGCAAAACCCCGTCTCTACAAAAAAAATACAAAAATTAGCCGGGCGTGGTGGCGGGCGCCTGTAATCCCAGCTGCTCGGGAGGCTGAGGCAGGAGAATCGCTTGACCCGGCAGGCAGAGGTTACAGTGAGCCGAGATCGCGCCACTGCACTCCAGCCTGGAAGACAGAGCCAGACTCTGTCTCACACAAAAAAAAAAAAAGAAAAAAAAAGGATAATAAATAAAAAATTACCCGGGAGTGGTGGCGGGCACCTGTAATCCCAGCTACTTGGGAGGCTGAGGCAGGAGAATTGCCTGAACCCCGGAAGTGGAGATTGCAGTGAGCCAAGATCATGCCACTGCACTCCAATGTGGAAGACAGAGCGAGACTCCGTCTCAAAAAAAAAAAGGAAATGTTAAGTTATTAAGTTTCACGTGTTCTGGGAAAAATAAATCTAGTAGACTACCTCGGGGAGTCTTCAGGTTTTCCTATGAATATCTTGGATTACTTAGACAAAATTGGAGTTTATGTGATTGAAATTCCTTGTGAAGGCCTTCTGCTGAGTTTTGGGGGAAAAGATTGTCATGGTTTGCTTTTTACTTAAGTCGGGCTACTCAGGAGATGTCTCAAGTTATGAACAAGAGATCTGCTATTACTTTTTGTTTTTTCATCAAAACTTGTGTGGTTCCTAATTAACTTTAGTTGCTCAGATGTTTGCTAATTCTAAATACAGCATTTGTTAAACATGTAAGGTAAATCTGTTAAATAGAGAAAGTAAATGTAGGTAAACTGATAGCCTAGATAAGGTTTACTCTAAGATGTGAAAGATCTAAAGTTAATTTCCTTTATCAAAGATAGGAAAAGATATGACTTTATTCAAATAGTTGATATGTTTCATTATCTTTACAACAGGTATAAAGCAAAAAGAGACACATTGATGCATAATTTACTTACTGTAAAGGGTGAAGATCTGAATCTAGTAAGTTTCCTTTATTAGGATATAAAAGGCTATGACTTTATTCAAGTACTTGATTCACTTCGTTATATCAACTGGTATATAAAGTGTGAAATATCTGAATGTAATAACTTTCCTTATTTCTTGAAGATAGAAAAATAGCTTAAAAGATTATTTAAAATATTAAAGTTCTGCTCTATTTTGTTACATCAATAACTGACACGAGACAAAAAAGTGAACAATGTACTTTTGTTATTTAAGATTTGTTAATATCCTTGAATTTTACAAAATAATATAAAAGTGGAATGATTTGCTGTCAACAACTTACGAAACTTTTCATCTTTGCTTTCTGTAATTCAGTGAGATTAATTTTGGAAATTCTTTCTACATTCCAAATGCTCTAAAATAAAATATATGTTTTTAAAAGTTTTTAAGCATGTAATTTATTCAAAAATAAAAATCGTTTAAAAAATACCTGCTTCTCTCTTTTTGTGTAACTAACTTCATATAGAGTTTATGTCCCAGGATCTACTTCAGCAAAGGAATCCTGAAGGGTCAGGGAGCATAGGCCTGTTGGGGGGGCACGGTGGCGGTTGCTAACTAGGGACAGGGGCAAAGGCTGGTGAAAGGGTCTAGAAATGGGAAAGGTGCTCTACTTCAGTGGGCTGTATAGGGTCAGAGCTGCAAAGGGAAAGGGTCCAGGCTAGAGGCTGGGGCGTGGGCTGGTGAAGGGTGGTAGGAGAAGGTGGCCCAGCTGGGGCAGGCTGGAGAAGGAGAGAAAGGGGGCCTGGCTTGGGAAGAGAAGCTGATTGGGAACTGGGCTACAGTCTGGGGAAGGGGTCCTGGCAGTGGTGGAGGTGGGTGGAGAAAAGGGCAGGAAAGGGGACTGGGCCAAGAAAGAGGCACTGGCTGTAGGAATAGGTTGACCAGGGGGCAGCTCATTGGGAGAAGACCCCTGGTAGGAAGGAGTCTGTGGCTATTGAATGAGGTAACTCAGGCAACCTGCCTGGCCAGGAGAATTGAAGGGAATTGAGGAATTGGGCCTGGATAGGGAAGGGAGCCTCGCTGGGGAGGACATACAGACTGAAGAAGGGCTATATGGTGTGGAGGGGTCATGGAAGGAGAAGGAAGCCTGGCTGGGATGGGGGGAGTGGGGACCTGGCAGTAAGTGTCGGAGAACACTGGCTGGGAAAGGTGGCCAGGCTGAGAAGGCTTAGGTGGCCAAAGGGCAAAGCATGGGAGTGGCCTTGGCAGGGCAAGGAGGAAGATCTTGGGGAAGAGGGAACAGGCTATGGAGGCACGGGTAGAGGAAGGGGACAAGGCTGGGCAAGAGAATCTATCTGTAGACTGGGACATGGGGTGGGGAAGAAAGCCTAACTGCGAAGGGGATAATAGGGTGAGTGGGGGTGGGGAGCTGGTTAGGGAAGAACTGGCCGGTCAAGGGAAGGAGGCCCAGTTGAGTTAGGAGCCAAAGGATGAGAAAGGTATCCCTGGCTGTTAATGAGGGGAAAGGCTGGGGAAGAGCACCTGGCCAGGGGAGGGGACATGGGCTGTCCAATGGAGTCCAAGCTGGAGAAGACACTGGACCAGACAAGGAGATCTAGCAGGAAAGCAGGCATAAGCTGGGGAGAAGGACATAGACTGAGGGAGAAGGACATAGATTGGCAGAGAGGGCGAGGCTGAGGAAGGGTCCCAGACGTGGGGATGTGCCCATCTTGTAAAGGGAGCACCGGCTTGAGAGTCTGGCACAAGCCAAGGAAGACAGATGGATGCGGGGCAAGGAGGATAGTGGGGGTAAAAATACCCTGTCAGGGAAAGGTTGCCTGACTAGAGAGGGACTCTGACAGAGGAAGGGGCTGGGGAGGGAAGCACAGACTAAGAAAGGGAACATGGTGGTGGGAGAGGCTTGAATACTGAGAAGGACATAGGCTAGAGATGGGATCATAGGTGGGTTAGTGGGCCTGGCTGGGAGAGTGGGCCTAGCAGGTAGAGAGGGCTTGCTGGGAAAGAGATCATGCCTGGGAATGAGAGCCTCTGCCCTTGACGGGAACCTGGCTGAGAAAGGGCACGTGGTTGAGAAAACGGGCTTAGTTGAGAAGGGGGACACAGGATAGGAATGGGATCTGGCTAGGGGATGGGCAATAGGCTGGACAAGGAGCCTAGGAAGGCGAAGGCTGCAGAAGGAGGCCTGCGTGGGAAAAGGAGCACAGACTGGGGCAGAGAGCATAGTGGGTGAGGAGAGCCTGGCTGCAGGAGGGGCAAGACTAGGATAGGGTTCCTAGTTGGGGAAGTGGACTTGGTTTAGCATGGGGCACATGTGGGTGAAAGGATCCCGGTGGGAAAGGTTGCATAGTAACTGGGCAGGTGAGGGAATGCTGAGAGAAGATGCCTGGCTGTGGAAGGAGGTGCTGGCTGGGAAAGGCCAGTAAAGGGGCAACTCTTTGGAAAAGTGGTCTCATTGAAAAGGGGAAAGGCTGGGAATAGGTGCCTGGCTGTGGGAAGGGGACATAGAGTTGAAAAGAGGCATCCAGGCACAGTGGCTCACGCCTGTAATCCCAGCACTTTGGGAGGACAAGGAGGGCAAATCATGAGGTCAGGAGTTCAAGACCAGCCTGACCAACATATTGAAACCCTGTCTCTACTAAAAATACAAAAACTAGCTGGGCATGGTGGTACTCACCTATAATCCCAGCTACTCAGGAGGCTGAGGCAGGAGAATCGCTTGAACCTGGGAGGCAGAAGTTGCAGTGAGCCAAGATCACACCACTGCACTCCAGCCGGGGAACAGAGTGAGACTCCGTCTCAAAAAAAAAAAAAAAAAAAGAAAGAAAGAAAGAAAGAAAAGAAAAGAGGCCTGGGCTGGGGAAGGGCAGACTGGCTAACGGGCCCGTCAGCAGGGTCTCAGGTTTAGGAATGGGCTCTGCCTGGGGTTGAGGCTGGCCTGGGAAGAGGAAGGAAGGAGGGGCATCCAGTCGGGGTACAGGATGGGGAAGAAGCCCTACCGAGACACAGGCTGGGAACTCAGCAGTAAGTGGTTAGAGGGCAGAGAGGTGCGCACAGACTGGTCAGATGGCAAAGAAAGGGGCTAATCTAAAGAGGGCACAGCTTGAGGAAAGGTTATGGCTGGGGAAAGGGGCCCTGGGTGAGGGGACATAGGCTGGGCAAGGAAAATAAAGTTGGGTCATAGAGGCTGCCTGAAGATATGGATATTAGGTGAAGGGGACCTAGCAGGAGAAGGGGCTCTGGCTGGGGTAGAATTCCTTCATGGTTCAGGACAGACTAGAGACAGGAGTTCAGGCTTGGGAAGGCTGCCTGGTTGCCAAAGAGAGCCTACCTGTCCAGGGGCCACAGGCTGGGGAGGGACAAGCTGGGGCATGGGGCCTGGATAGGGCTGCTGCAGAAGGCAGTACTGGCTGGGAAATGGGGCCTGACTAGGGAGGGCCATATCAGTAGGCATAGGGAAAGCATGCCTAGCAGGGCAAGGGGACCTGACTGGAGATGTGCCCTTGGCTGGGGAAGGGGGTCTAGCTAGGAGGAAAGATATAAATGGATGAAGGGGGCCTGGCTAAGTGAGGGGCCTGGCTGAGAAAGTGGGCATGGCTAGGTTTCAGGGAACAGGCAGCTTCAGGGCTCCTGATGAGAGAAGGGCAGGCAGCATAGGGTGGGGATCAGGTGGGGAAGAGGGACTCCCTGAGAAAGGAGGCCCAACTCTAGAAAGGAGTTAGACTGAGGAGCAAGGTTAAGAAACTACAGCTGGGCAAGGAAGGGCGACTAGGCTGGTGACAAGGACACTCATTGCTGAAGGGAGACTAGTTGGCATAAAGTTGGCATAGGATGAAAAAGGAATTCCTGGCTTTTGAAGAGGGGAGGGTACCTGGCTGGGGGAGGAGGCGCTTCTTAGGCAAAGGGTTCACAGGGTCTGGGGGAATGGCTGGGGATTGGGCACAGTTACAGAGGGTGCACTGGCTGGGAAAGGAGGCATAGACTGGGCAGGGGTCTTAAGTGGGGAAGAGGCATATGTTGCTGAAAAGGGCACCGCCTGGATAATGTAAGCCTTGCTGGGGGTGGGGCTGGTACTGCCCAAGAAATTCTGTGACAGATGGCACCAAAGATGGTAGAGTCCCATTTTACAGGCTTGTCCCTGAATACAAGAGAAATAGCTATTCCTATTTTAGGAACCTTTAAGATCTCACCGGGCCTGTCCCCAGCTGCCCCCACTGGGTCTGCCTTCATCAGGAAGGAGAGCAAAGTGTTAACCCAGGCCAGATCCTAACCATACCCAGAACACAGAGAGGGCCTCCACTGTGGGATCTGGCAAGATACAAGGGATTTGCAGTTTGTTCCATTCTATAACAATGACTACAGTCACTGAGGACAGTGACTATTCTGGGCAAGTTCATGAAAGCCATGGGGTACTGTTCTCAGAAGTATCTAATTCCAGGAGCAACTTTCATTCATTTCCTTACTGTTTTTCATTTATCCCCTCTTGCCATAGCAATAAAAAAATAAGATGCCTCCTGTATGCAGATGTGAGCTCTGGAGTCAGACATCTATCCAGGTTTAATGCCTAACTTGCCCACCTACTTCATAGGTTTCTGACCCTGGATAAGTCACCTAAACTTTCTGGGCTTATTTCCTCAGGGATAACACGGGGCAATTAATACTTGTCTTAGAGATATTTCTTGAGGATGTTAAGAACATTAAATGAAAATGCAGCCGGTCATGGTGGCTCACACCTGTAATCCCAGCACTTTGGGAGGCGAAGGTGGGCAGATTATTTAAGGCCAGGAGTTCAAGACCAACCTGGCCAACATGGTGAAACCCTGTCTCTACTAAAAATACTAAAAATAAGCCAGGCATGGTGGCATACGCCTGTAGATCCAGCTACTTGGAAGGCTGAGGCAGGAGAATCGCTTGAAACGGGGAGGCAGAGGTTGCTGTGAGCTGAGATCATACCACTGCACTCCAGCCTAGGCGACAGAGCAATACTCTGTCTCAACCAAAAAAAAAAAAGAAAAAGAAAAGAAAATGCATATAAAGTGTCCAGTAAATAAGTGCCCAATAAATGTTAGCTACTGTTAATATTATCTAGAAGCCCATGAACATGACATTATCAGCTCTGGCAGCAGCCACTTCTTGATTTTGTCTACAGTGAGTTTTGGGTCCACTTGGCCTCTTCCCACAGGTCCTGCAGTGGAATCAGAGACTCTCCCACAGCTGTCTGCCCCAGCTGTTGCTACCAGAGCTTCTACTGGAGCTCACCCAAAGTGCCCCCCTGGGGACAGGGTGACCTGCATGCAGGAACCCGTCAGGGTCTTTTTTTCAGGATTTTTCTACACAAACACAAAATAGACACATGTTTTGCAAAACAATATTGGTGTCATTCTATCGAAATTGCCTTTTAAACTTAACAATACATTATAAACACTTTCTCGCGTCCTTAAACAGTCTTCAATACGATGATTTCAATGTCTGCATTCTAGCCAATGAATGTGCTATAATTTATTTATTCAATTCCATTGTTGGCCATTTAGATTGCTTTCAATTCCTCACCACTATAAATATGCCACTATAATATCCTTGCAGCTGAATCTTTGTCTATATTTCTGATTTTTTCTTTTTGATAAGATTTAAAGAAGTGATCTAGGTCAAAAAGGAGAGGCTCTTAATGCAATCTGGGAAAGACTGCATGAATTTACACTCCTAGGGTATGAGAGTGTTATTTTCCCACATAATTGCCAACACGGAAAATTGTCATTGTTGCTAATTTGTTAGGTGAAAAATGTTGTATTAATGGACATTTCATTGATTACTAGGGAGACTGAATGTTCCTCTATGCATTTATTTCATTCATGCAGGAACAAGTATTTCTCTTTTCTTGAATTTCAACTTTTATTTTAGATTCAGGAGGTACATGTGTAGGTTTGTTATGTGGGCATATTGCATGACACTGAGGTCTGGAGTACAAATAAATGATCCCGTCACCCAGATAATGAGCACAGTAGCCAATAGGTAGTTTTTCAGCCCTTGTCCCCTCCACCTCCATCTCCCCCATAGTAGTCCCAGGTATCTATTGTACCCATCTCTACCTCCTTGTTTACCCAATGTTTAGCTCCCACTTACAAGTGAGAACATATGGTATTTGGTTTTCTAGGAACAAATATTTCTTACTTTGTTGCCTATTCCTGAACTTCACTTAGTTTGCTATGAATGCTTGTCTTTTTCTTATGTTTTGTTTTTGTTTCTGTTTTTTTTTTTTTTTTGAGACAGAGTCTCGCTCTGTTGCCCAGGCTGGAGTGCAGTGGTGTGATCTCGGCTCACTGCAACCTCTGCCTCTCAGGTTCGAGCGATTCTCCTGTCTCAGCCTCTCCAGTAGCTGGAATTACAGGCACACACCGCCACGCCCGGCTAATTTAGTGTATTTTAGTACAGACGGGGTTTCAACATGTTGCCCAGGCTGGTCTTGAACTCCTGAGCTCAGGCGATCCACCAACCTTGGCCTCCCAGAGTGGTAGGATTACAGGCGTGAGCCAGCGCACCTGGCCTTCTTATGTATTTTTAATAGGACCTTCCATGTTAATGAATCTGACCACTTGTAATTTGGATATTTTAAAAAATAGTTGGCTGGGCATAGTGACTCATGCCTGTAATCCCAGCACTTTGGGAGGCCAAGGCGGGCGGATCATGAGGTCAGGAGATCAAGACCACCCTGGCCAACATGGTGAAACCCCATCTCTACTAAAAATAAAAAAATTAGCCGGGCATGGTGGCACGTGCCTGTAGTGCCAGCTACTTGGGAGGCTGAGGCAGGAGAATTGCTTGAACCAGGGAGTCAGAGGTTGCAGTGAGCTGAGATCGAGCCACTGCACTCCAGCCTGGCAACAGAGCAAGACTCTGTCTCAAAAAAAAGAAATAGTTTTTCCTGTGCATTAATTAGCCTTTCAGTTTTGTTTCTGTCTTTTTGCATATGTATAAGTTTAAAAGCATAATGAAATCTATTAATCTTTTTCGTTATGGTTTCTGTCTTGGTGTCAGGCTTAGAAAAGGCTTCCTTATCCTGAGAATGGATCAATACTTCTGCATAATTTTTTAAATGCTTTCTCTTTATATTTAACTATATTTAACATATCCACCTGGAAATTACATGGGTATAAGATAAGGACATAAAGTAATTTTCCTCAATTATGGCAGTTAACCAATTAGCTCAACACTATTGACTAACCCACCATTTCACCACTGATTTGAATTACCACCTTCCAAATATATTACATTCTTATACTATAAAAAGTTGAGTCTCTTTCAATCATTTATACAGAATAGCTATATTTTTTTACTTCAATTTAAAACTGTCAGTTGTCCATTCCAGCTGTCCATCCACCATTCATTTCATATTTACTGAAGATAACAGTGATAAATAATAGCTAAGAGAGACAAAAGATCTAGTCCCAGTGCTCACCGTCTAGAGGTGGCAGACAGGAAAACAAAAATAGACAGCAACATGACCAATGCTGTGATGAGAGGAAGCACAGAGGAAGGAAGGACACTGCATCAGACTTGCTGTGTCAGGAGGCTCAGCAGGAGCTCCCAGAGAACATGACCAGAGCAGAGACACAAAGGAGTGAAAGAACCGGTATCTCCTGTTCAGCCTAGCTGAAGGGTAGCTGTGACAGAGCTGTGGAAAAGAGGCTGAAGAGGGAGGCAGGCAAAGTCACCCAGCTTAAGTAAACATTGGTTTTACTCATAATATTACAAATTAAATGAGATACCGTGTTTTATCAATCAGATTAGCAAAGAAGTAAAGTTTGCTCATATGTTGTATTGACAAGGGAATGCAGAAACAGGCACTCCCAAATATTGCTAATGGATGGTGAATAATAGGTACAATCCCTTTGGAGAGCCATTTGGCAATAGCTGTCAAATTTAAAGTGCATAAACCACTATCATTTTATTTTTAGCAGTTTCCCTTGCACATGACTAGAATATATATTTGAAAGGATAGCTGGTCACTTTTGAGGAGGGGAAACAGGTTCCTAGGGGAAAGGATGGGAGGGGGTTTTTCACTGTGTAATATCTTGAACTTCTGGCATTTTGAACTACATGAATTAACAATTTAAACTTGACCAGGCGCAGTGGCTCATACCTGTAATCCCATTACTTTGGGAAGCCGAGGTGGGTGGATCACTAGGTCGAGAGATCAAGACCATCCTAGCCAACATGGTGAAACCCCGTTTCTACAAAAAATAAAAAATTTAGCCAGGCATGGTGGCACCCACCTGTAGTCCCAGCTACTTGGGAGGCTCAGGCAGGAGAATCGCTTAAACCCGGGAAGTGGAGGTTGCAGTGAGCTGAGATCGCGCCACTACACTCCAGCCTGGCAACAGAGTGAGACTCCATCTCAAAAAATAAAAAGTAACTTAAACCTAACCTATTAAATAAAATGCACATAGCTTTTGACTTCACAGTATATTGAGAATATACATATTGTGGCAGGTCAGGTCTCACTAACACAGGCCTCCATAACAACTGTTTCTGTACTGATTGAGTGCTTAAGTTAAATATTAAAAGCCAGTGCCCTTATACAAAGGCTGGGTTGTAAGAAAAGCCCACCAAGAATTTTGCCTAGGGCTTTCCTGTGTCTTAAAGCATAATCAAATAACAAAGGAATTTTTTTTTTTTCTGCCCAGGCTAGAGTGCAATGGCGCAATCTCGGCTCACTGCTACCTCCACCTCCCGGGTCCAAGCAATTCTCCTCTCTCAGCCTCCCAAGTGTCAGCCACCACACCCAGCTAATTTTTGTATTTTTAGTAGAGAGAGGGTTTCACCACATTGGTCAGGCTGGTCTCGAACACCTGACCTCAGCTGATCCACCCACCTCGGCCTACCAAAGTGCTGGCATTACAGGCATGAGCCACTGCGCCCAGCCATAACGAAGGAATTCTTAACAGAACCCATTTAGGATTAAAATAATTGTATCAAGGGTCTGAAGACACTCCCCAGGCTTCCATATACAAGTTTATTGTAAGTCTTGGGGAAATCCCCAAACCTCCATGATTTAGCAGGAGACAAGATAAAGGTAATCACCGCAGCACCTAGAACCATTTAGATTAAGTAAATTTACTGAGGCTCCAGAGGAAGGTCTTCAGGACTCAGACCTTAGTTATAAATTTAAAAAAGTTAATCACTTATGTCTTTAGGTGAATGCACACTTACAGATAGACATGTAGCTTAGAAGGTGTATAAGCTCTGGAAAACTTTCTAATTTTGAGTTGATCTGGCGATAATTTCCAGGCCCTCTCCCTGTGACCAGTTACAGAAATAAAAACTCTCATCCTTCCTAGTTCATCTGCATCTCGTTATTGGGCCATGAGAAATAGCAGCCCGACCCTCAGTTTGGTCTGGGAACAATATTACACAAAGTTATATAGATATATACATATATACATATATATATATATATATGTGTGTGTATATATATATTTTAAAGATGGGGTTTCACCATGATGGCCAGGCTGGTCTTGAACTCCTGACCTCAGGTGATCCACCCACCTCGGCCTCCCAAAGTGCTAGGATTACAGGCATGAGCCACTGGGCCCGGCCACAAAGTTATATTTTTAGGATGTCTATTACAGCATTTTTTGTCAATACAAACATCTAGACATTCCTTAATATGCTCAATAAGCCTAATTAAATAAATTTTGGTATATCTATATGAATTATTACCAGAGAGGAATAGAAATGGGTGAGTGAAAGGAGGAAGATGGTGAATTTTTCACTTTGAAACTATGTACTTCTATATAGCTGAAATTTTTTATTTTTTTGAGACAGAGTCCTGCTCTGTTGCCCAGGCTGGAGTACAGTGGCATGATTTCAGCTCACTATAACCTCTGCCTCTTGGGTTCAAGCTATTCTCTTACCTCAGCCTCCCAAGTAGCTGGGATTACAGGCACACACCTCCATGCCTGGATAATTTTTTTGTATTTTTAATAGAGGCTGGGTTTTGCCATATTGGCCAGGCTGGTCTCGGACTCTTGACCTCAGGTGATCTGCCCACCTCGGCCTCCCAAAGTGCTGGGATTACAAGCGTGAGCCACCACACCTGACCTATATAGCTGAATTTTTGTATTTAGGTGGTATATACATAATAAAATTTACTATTTTAGCTGTTTTTAAGGGTACCATTCAATGGCACTAATCATTCATATTGATTTGCAACCATCAGCACCATCTGTCTCCAGAACTTTCTCAACTTCCCAAACTGAAGCTTCATACCCATTAAACACTAAGTTCCCATTCTCCCTCTCCTTATCCCATCAACCAATATTCTACTTTATATTTCTGTGAATTTGACTACTCTGAGTACCTCAAACAAGTGTAATTATACAGTGTTTGTCCTTTTGTGTCTGGCTTATTTTATTTACCATCATGTTTTCAATCCTAATCCTTGTTGTGGCATGTGTGAGAATTTCCTTCTTTTATAAAGCTGAATGATATTCAGTGGTGTGCATGTACCACATTTTGTTTATCCATTATATTGTTAAATTTTAAAATAGAAAATGCTATCTATGTATTACCTAAACACTAGAAAAAAATATTTTTTTTGACTGGGATGTGTTAAATGTGTGCTCTGAATGAAGAGACCCCCACACACTAAACAGGCTCTGTGTGAGCAATATGGCTGTTTATTCACCTGGGTGCAGGCATGCTGAGTCTGAAAAGAGAGTCAGCGGAGTGCAGTGGGATAGGAGTTGGTTTTATAGGTTTGGGGTAGGCAGTGGAAAGTTACAGAAGTTATAGTTCAGGATGGTTTTTGTAAGCTGGGAGGGGAGTCATAGCGTCTGGAGTCACAAGGTTGACCAAGGTCAGTTATAAAGTCCAGTTGCCTCATCAGTTGAGGCAAGAATAAGGAACAATAGAAGAATGTCTCAAAGTTAATTAGGTGCCGCAGGGGTTGGTCATATCTTCTCATTTGTGGTTTTCCAGTTACTTTAGACTTTCTAGTTCCAGGAACTCATCTGGTGTGTACATGCAGGTTACAGTGGTTACCATGCCATCCATGGCACCGTCAGCCTAAAAGACCTTGCATTCCTGTCTTTTTATATCAGTAATATAAAGGAAAAAGAAATGAAGAGTAGAGAGCAGTGAAATACTAGGAAGGCGAGCACAGAGGGGTGATGTTTCTCAGGGCTTCTTTGAGAGGGACTGGGGGTGGCAGGGAAACCTAAAAATGGGAAAGAATTTAGACTGCTGGGAGATCTCAGGGCAAGGAGTGATATTGTGGGATTGCTAGAAGGAGCATTTGTCATATTGACTGATTTGTTATCCCTTGGATATGATTTTGTAGGAATTGAGAGATTAATTGGAAAACACAGGGTCCAAATAAGAGAAGGAGAAAGATAGGTAACAGAGGACTAAGGATTGGAAGAAGCCATGACTCCCAGTTAGAGAGTGCCCAGCCAGTCTAGCCAGGTCCCAAATAACATTTGCCTGATTAGCAAACTTTTGGGCTCTGTCTTTTAATTTATTGATGGCATCATATGCGAGGCCAGGCTGGTTTACATAAAAACAACATTCCTCATTTAGGAATAGGCAAAGACCTCCTTTTTCAGCAGTCAGTAAATCAAGAGCTCTGTGGTTTTGGAGGAACAACTGCAGCTAGAAAATTTACTTGAGCTTGAAGAAGGGATAGTGATAGAGTTAATTCTGCAATGCTAGCAGAGGAATCGTTAGAGAGGCTATAGAAGGTGAAGACTGAAGTGGTAAGGCCTGCTATGCCTGTGCCGAGTGCAGTAGTAATTCCTAACCATACAAGTAAGGGGATCAATGGAATGATCTGACTGTGTCATGTCAGGACCAGGGAGAGTTTTACCTCCATTTGCAAACTGAATTTTGAGAGTAAGGAAAACTAGGGTACAAGTGCCTGTCTCGTTGATAGGAAGGCAAATGTAAGAAGAACCACAGAGGAAAAAATGGCGCTGTTTACGATAGCAAAGACCTGGAACCAACCCAAATGCCCATCAATGATAGACTGGATAAAGAAAATGTAGCACATAT
This sequence comes from Sapajus apella, assembly GCF_009761245.1. Lineage (NCBI taxonomy): Eukaryota > Metazoa > Chordata > Mammalia > Primates > Cebidae > Sapajus > Sapajus apella. The sequence goes on from NW_022437031.1 coordinate 7,064,146, forward strand.
ACACCATGGCATACTATGCAGCCATAAAAAAATGACGAGTTCATGTCCTCTGTAGAGACATGGATGAATCTAGAAACCATCATTCTCAGCAAACTGACACAAGAACAGAAAGCCAAACACCACACGTTTTCACTCATAGGCCGGTGATGAACAATTAGAACACTTGGGCACAGGGAAGAGGACAACACTCACTGGGCTAGGTTGGAGGGGAGTGGAGGGAAGGGGAGGGGAGAGACATCGGGGGGTGGGGAGGATGGGGAAGGATAACACCGGAAGAAATGCCTGATGTAGGTGACGGGGCAGGGAGGGATAGACACCTCAAACCACCATGGCATGTATGTACCTATGCAACAATCCTGCAGGATGCAGGATGTGCAAATGAACCCCAGAGCCCAAAGTACAATAAAAAAAAAAAAAGAAAGAAAAAGAAAAAGCCCTTGGCTTACACAAAACTGGAAGTATAAACTGAAAAGGTGAGAAAGTGTGTTGAGGGGGCTGGGGCATTGGACCCGAATGCCAAGGGAACCAGCAAGGGCTGCGGCTTTAAAGGCTGTAGTGGGGTTTGATAAAGTAATTGTGTGGAAGGAGAGGTAATCATTCACTTTTATTATCAAGGCTAGGTATAAGCAGGCAGGAAGAGGAGTCTGGAGGAGAGTCTGATGAACAAGGGGAGGGCAGCCAAGGATGGAGAGGTAAATGCCTACCTGGGCAAAATTTGAAGTCTATTTGCTGATCTTGTGTAGGGGAAAATTTGCGGGCCTGATGTGTAGGAAAAAGGTGGGGGGGGTGGGGGCGGTGCCTCAGAAAGCCCTGAGGAGTAGTAGAGTGACAGAACACTGAGATGTGATTGTTCTGAGGATGGACTACCATGATGGAAAACAAATAAGGGGTTCTAAAAGATGAGCCAGGGGCTTGTATTCTACATGGAAGCGGTCATGAAAGGATGAGAGGATAGAGTGAGCTTGTGAGGCCGGGAGGAGGAATTTCCCATAGTGTAAGAACCATTTGCCTTGTCTAGGAAGCGACTGGTAAAGTGAGTTTTTGGAGGAAGAATAGGTAGGGGAGATAGATAAGCAGGAAAAATACTGGCCTTGTCGGGGAGATACTGGGGTGTCCACAGTTTCTTCGGCTGTTTTGTCGCCTAAGACATTTCCTTACGGCAATAGAATCTGACAGGTTTTTGGTGTCCTCTGCCATGCATAACTCCGGCCTTGGCTGGGAGGACAGCGGCCTTAAGGAGGGTCTTTATTAAGGGGGCAATGATAATAAAAGACCCTTGCGTGGTGAGAAAACCTCTTTCTGCCTATATGGCAGCATGGTGGTGTAGGATGTGGAAGGAGAATTTAGTCAGTATGGATATTAACATGTAGTCCTTTGGCAGGAGTAAGAGCATGGGTTAAGGCAATCAGTTCAGCTTGCTGAGAAGTGGTGGAAGGGAGGAGTGTGGCAGCCTCGATACTAGACGAGTGGGATACAACAGCATACCCAGCTTTGGCCAGTGCCAACTGACTGGGCTTGGAGGAACTGCTGTCAGTAAATCATGTGTGGTCTGGGACTGGAATAGAAAAAAGAGAAAGATGGGGAAATGGGGAGAATGCTATATGGATTAGGGAGATATAGTCATGGGGGGTTCAGGATTTGTACTGGGTGTTAAGTAAGAAGCTGGGTTGAAGTCAGGACCAAAAGCAATGGTTACTGTGGGGGTTTCAATGAATAGTGAATAGAGTTGGAGGAGGCAAAGGGCGGAAAGTATGTGTGTAAAGTGTGAAGAGGAAACTAAACGTTGGCGGTTGTGAGCGCTATAGACGGTAAGTGGGGCATAGCCTGCGATTTTGAGGGATTCTAAGCGTATCAGGGCGGCAGCTGCTGCCGTGTGTAGTCATGAGGGCCAGCCCAGGACTGTGAGGTTAAGTTGTTTGGATAAAAGGGCTACAGGCCGTGGACCTGGATCCTGAGTAAGAATTCCGACGGCACAGCCTTTTATTTCTGCTGTGTCGAAAGGGAAGGGTTGAGAGGAGTTGGGGAGCGCTAAAGTAGGAGCAGTCTCTAAGGTCTTTTTTAGAGAACGGAAGGAAGAATCGGGGAAGGATTTTTGGTCTATAGAGTCAGCTAAGTTTCCTTCTGTAAGTTTATAAAGTGGTTTGGTTAGGAGGGCAAAACCTGGTATCCGGAGACAAAAGTATCCTACAACGCCTAGGAAGGAGAGAAGCTGTTGTTTAGTGGGTGGGGTTGGGGTTTGGGAAATCAACTGGATACGGTTGTCAGGGAGAGCGTGTATATGCTGAGGAAGGATTATATCGAGATAGGTAACAGATAGGGAAGAAATTTGGGCTTTAGAAAAAGGCGTTTTTGAGATCAAGAACAGAGTACTGAGTTGTGGATGGGGGTATGGAAGATAGGAAGTTATAGGGGTTTGGTACAACTGGGTGGATGGGACGTACAATCTGATTGATGAGGCAGAGGTCTTGGACTAGTCTGTAGGATTTGTCTGGTTTTTGGACAGATAGGATAGGGGAAGTGTAAGGAGCGTTTGTAGGAATTAAAAGGCCATGTTGTAATAGATTGGTGATAACAGGCTTTAGGTCTTTTAAAGCCTATTGTGGAATGGGGTACTGGTGCTTGGCAGGGTAAGGGTGGTTAGGTTTTAAGGGGATGATGAGGGGTGAGTGACTGGTAGCAAGGGATGGGGAGGTGGTGTCTCACACCCTAGGGTTAAGGTAGGGGACATAAGGGGACCTATTGAGGGAAGTACAGGTTCTGGGAGGAGGGTGGCAATGAGATGTGGCTGTAGCCCAGGAATAGTTAAGGAGGCAGACAATTTTGCTAGGATATTTTGGCCTAACACAGGAACTGGACAAGTGGGGATAATTAGGAAAGAATGTGGAAAGGAGTGCTGGCCTAATTGACACCAGACTTGAGTTTTGAGAGGCCTGGAGGCCTTGCTGTCAATTCCCACAACAGTTATGGAGGCCAAGGAGACAGGTCCTTGAAAAGAAGGCAGCGTGGGATGAGTGGCCCCGAGGTGATTAAGGGGATGGACTTACCCTCCATCGTAAGAGTTACCCAGAGCTCGGCGTATGTGATGGTCAAGGGGGCTTCCAAGGTGTTCAGGCAGCATTAGTCTTTAGCCACCAAGCCAAGGAGGAGCGACGTGAGTTGGACAGTCCAACTTCCATTGGGGGCCCCACATAGATGGGACAGGGCTTGGGAGGAATCTCAGGCTGTGGGCATTTCTTGCCCCAGTGGCCATGTTTTCGACACTTGAAGCAAGGTCCAGGAGAGGAAGCTGGACACTGCAGTCTGGGCGCTTTGAAGTCTTTCTGAGCTGGTGGTGTGGCTGGGGTTTGTCTTACAGCAGAGGCAAGCATCTATAGTTTTGAGATGCGCTGCCGCCAGGCAGCTTCTTTCCTGTTATTGAACATCTTGAAGGCAAGGTTGATTAATTCCTGTTGTGGGGTTTGAGGGCCAGATTCTAATTTCTGTAGCTTTTTAATGTCAGGGCTTCAGGGGTGAGAGTAGAAGTAAGGATGACATTTAAGTCACTTCAGGTGAGATTACAGGACTGGATTAAGTATCAGAGGATCTGATGAAAAGGAGCCTAGCCAATGGTCAATTTGGGAAAGGTTGGATAAAGAGAAAGGAACATACACCCTAACTATAACTTTGGTTCCAGCCACCTCTTGAAACAGGAGTTGTTGGAGAGGGGTGGAGGAGTTAGCCGAGGGACTAAACTGTAAGCCAGACCAAGTATGAGGTGGGGAGGTGACAGGAGGGGCATAAGGAGGTGGGTTGTGGGCAGAGGAAGAGGAGGGAGGCTCTAGGGGAAGGTTAGGGCCTGGATTGGGGTCTGGTTCGGACAAGTAGGGAGGAGAAAGGTCAGAAGGGTCGATGGACAAGGAAGATTCTGGGTCTCTGGCAGAGGCAGGAGGGGTGGGTGGAAGGGAAAGAAGGAAAATTTGGCACGGGCTGCCTTGAGAGCAGAGATTAGGGAGGGATTTGAGTGTAAAAAAATGCCTGGACGTAGGGAATTTCAGACCATTTGCCCATTTTACGGCAAAAGTTGTCTAGATCCTGTAGGATAGAAAAATCGAAGGTACCGTTTTCTGGCCATTTAGAGCCATTGTCAATTTACATTGGTGCCAAGTGGTATTGCAGAAGAAAATAAGATGCTTAGGTTTTAGGTCAGGTGAGAGCTGGAGAGGTCTGAGGTTTTTCAGAATGCGGGCTAAGGGAGAGGAGGGAGGAATGGAGTGCGGGAGATTGCCCATAGTTTAAGAAGAGTGGCGGAGACAAGAAAAGTGAGTGCGCAAACAAGCAGCTTAGCAGGCGTCCCAGACTAAACCTTGGTCTGTACCAGGGGTGATTCGGTCAAAGGGGGCATCCCCGCGTTGATCCATCACCTACAAGTGTGAGTGAGTGACCAGAGCAGGCATCTCTGCAATGATCAGTCACAGAGGAAAGACTGTCTTCCCAGTTCTGTGACCTACACAGGATTTTTTCCAGTCATGAACCTCATGGAAAGTCCTGCCTTTCTTGTCTCCACTGAAAGGGAGAGGAAAATGAAACCGAAAGGAGAAGAAGATGGACAGCCAGCGAGAAGGGCTAAAGAAGAGAGTTGAGGCAAAGCACTTACCTGATCTGAGGATGGTGAGTGGATGCGCAGGTTGGTCTAATGAGCCTAGGTCGTAGGTAGGTCTCTTCACGGAGGGAGCACAAAGATAACAGGGACAAGGGGTTTGGTCTCCCATAGGAGTTCCCCATCCTGGGTTTCAGCACCAAATGTTAAATGCACACTCTGAATGAAGAGACCCCCTAAACAGGCTTTGTGTAAGCAACATGGCTGCTCACCCAGGTGTGGGCCGGCTGAGTCTGAAAAGAGATTCAGCAGAGAGTGGTGGGATAGCAGTTGGTTTTATAGATTTGGGGTAGGCAGTAGAAAGTTACAGAAGTTACAGTTCAGGGTGGTTTTTGCAAGCTTGGAGGGGGTCATAGGGTCTGGGGGCACGAGGTTGAGCAAGGTCGGTTACAAAGTCCAGTTGTCTTATCAATTGAGGCGGGAATACGGAACAATAGAAGAATGTTTCAAAGTTATTTAGACACCACAGGGGCTGGTCATTTCTTCTCCTTTTGTGGTTTTCCAGTTACTTCAGACTTTCTAGTTTCAGGAACGCATCTGGAGTGTATATGCAGGTCACAGAGGTTACCATCTTGTCCATGGCACAGTCAGTTGGCCCAAAAGACCTTACAGGATGGTTTCTTTCTTTCTTTCTTTCTTTTTTTGCTGTGAAATAATTTAAACAGCATAGGGATTATCTGCTCCTTGAAACTTTAAATAATCCATTCACTTGTGAAACTGGGCCTGGGCTTTTGAAGTAAGACTCTTGGTAGATATAATTCTTGAAATAAAAGCTATATGGCATAAAAACAATAATAATTCATCTAAAATAGATACGGACAAAAATTGAAGAATAAAAAATCAGGAGGTATAAAGTAAAGGTGTCAATTTTCTCATCTCTCAGAGGGTGAATCAGACACAATTTCACTTTTGAAGCTGAAATATTGAGAATTATAGGCATAGGCATGGTGCTTAACATCATAAAATAACCACCAGTAGAACTAAAAACAGATTGCCTATCTTTTCATTTAGATTTAAAAAAAAAAAAGAAAGAAAAAGAAAATAAAACCCAGCCCTCAGAGCAACAGATAGAAAACCTAGGTAATGGCCATTTGTGGTGGTGGGGAGGGGGTGTCATTTTGTATTTCTCTTGGTATCTTCATTTTTCATTTGGTTTACATTATTTTGCATATGGAGATAATGAGATTGTGGTAGGCTACTGTGGCCTGAACGTAGTTTAATATAGAAGATAATAGAATGTATCTACTTTTCTGGTTTGAGTTCCTTTTTGGTTCAGTGGGTCTTAACCTAAGGGAATCATGCAAATATGCATTTACCCAAACATCAAGTCCCATCTTCACTATGAATAGGAAAAATGTGTCCCCTAAATATGTTTATTTTTCCTGAATATCTTGAAAAAAAATAAAAAAGAAACTTTGTTAACCACCATTGACCTAGATTGATCCCTATAGGCCTTTGCAGCTCTGCCTTTCCCCGTCTTTCTCTCTCTCTCTCTCTCTCTCTCTCACACACACACACACACACACACACACACACACACGACTGAGATCTGTCTCAATGTTGTGCATGACTCCACAACACAAAGCAGAAGCAATAGGAAAGTAGTTGTGGTTTGGTGTAAGAATGTTTTGATAATCAGAGGTATTCAAAAATATAAAGGACCATCTCACAAGAAGGTGTGTAAGCCAGGATGAATAATCACCATGTACCACCTCATAAAGAGGTTTTCAGGTTGTTCAAGCACCTGATGGAAACTTAGAAGCTTTCCACCCCACCTGAGAATTTAGAAAACAAAAGAGATTTCTTTTGCATGGAGGTGAGGAGTGAACCAGAGGGGAAGCAGACAGCCCTAGCACATGGGGAAGGCTGGGTTGGGAGGTGGAGAACACTGAGAGAGGTTTGCTTTGGCCCAGTTGAGTCCTCTTTCTAGAACCACATAAATGTTGGTTTTGTTTTGTTGTGTTGTGTTCTGTTGTGTTTTGTCTTGTTTTTAAGATGGAGTCTTGCAGTCTCGCTCTTGTTGCCCAGGCTAGAGTACAATGGCAGGATTTTGGCTCACTGCAACCTCTGCCTCTGGGTTCAAGAGATTCTCCTGCCTCAGCCTCCCATGTAGATAGGATTACAGGCACCTACCACCATGTCCAGCTAATATTTGTATTTTCAGTAGAGACAGGGTTTTAGCATGTTGGCCAGGCTGGTCTCAAACTCCTGACCTCAGCTGATCCACCTGCCTCGGCCTCTCAAAGTGCTGGGATTACCAGCATGAGGCACCACGTCTGGCCTTAGAACCACATAAATGTTAATCCCCCACCAGGCCCTGATCAGTCTTGAGTTTGGGAACACACTCCTTTTGTTGTGCCGAAGAAGCAGGCTGAGGTAGAGGCACCACAACTACAATGCTGATTCCAATCCCCCTTCCTAAGTGCAAAACAGCTACTTCAGCCCAACCTGGAGAGTTGCTTAAGGGACCTATTCTAATGAATAGCCTAGAATGACTGGAACACATTCTCAAGTGTGTAAATAGTGCTTCTGAAATATTTGAGGGGGCTTGAAAACAGCTTGTTCACTATAAGTAGCCTATTCAGTTAAACAAAATACTGCTTGTTGGGCTGGAGCCCAGGAAGGCCCCAAAACAGTTAAGACTGCCTTGGTGCTCTCCAAGGAGGCCTAGCCTCAGAGGTGAGACCAACATAAATCCAAGTGACCCCAACCCAAGGCCCAGCAGTAAGTGCTGTGGTCCAATAAGATGAGGAAATGAAGTGGGGATGCCCTGGGCCAGCTTGGGGTGGAGGAATCGCAGACCAAGGGAAAATGGGGAGACTTGAAAGGCTAGCTTAGATTTAGGTGGGCAATGCTGAAGGCAAGGGCTTTCCAGGCATAGGGAACCCCCTTAGGCAAATACACAAAGGTGACAGTCTGCGAGACACATGTAGACAACAGTTGTTCACATTTCCAGCATCCATTGCTCACAATTCCTGCAACAGCCCCCACTTATCTTTTGGTGCACTGAGGAAGGAGACCCTTAATCCTCTCAAGCTTCTATAACATCACTTTCCCCTAGCCTTCTACATTGCATTTCAGTGGGAGAGGTAAAAGCTGGTAGACCAGACACCACCCTTAATCGCACTCCTATTGATGGCATTCCTATTGATCGCTGGCATGGTATGGAGGAATCTTTCCGGAAGGCATTGTTTTCACTTAAACATGATCAGACCCCCACCTAAGTCACGTACCCCATGCCTACTTCATGGATCAAGACCCTTTCACGTGTAATTTCTAGAATTGTAAGCCTTTAAAAGGGGCTAGGATTTTCCAGTCGGGGAGCTCAGTTGTTAAGGCATCCCTGCCTGCCACAGCTCCCGGTCAAATAAATCACCACTTCCTTCCCAGTTCAGTGTTGGAGATGTTTGTTTGCGGCCGTTCCTGCTTCAGCACCATCTCTCTTTCATCTTCTTAGATTGAAAAGGGTTCACCAGGGTTCTCTCCATTCAGGCCTGCCAATCAAAACACCTCTTCTCCCTGGCCACAGTGATTGGTTCAAGATGAGCTGGTGGCCTGGGTCTATCCAATCAGAGGGAAACTCAGGATTCAATGGGTACATGAGATTTGTTGCTTTTTTCTTTGTTCTGAGACTGGGTCTTGCTCTGTTGCCCAGGCTGGAGTGCAGTGGCAAGATCTCTGCTCACTGCATCCTCTGCCTCCCAGGTTCAAGCAATTCTCTTACCTCAGCCTCCCAAGTAGCCGGGATTATAGGTACCCATCACCATACCCGGGTAATTTTTACATTTTTAGTAGAGATGGGGTTTCACCATGTTGGCCAGACTGGCCTTGAACTCCTGACATCAGGTGATCCACCTGTCTTGGCCTCCCAAAGTGCTAGGATTATAGGCATGAGCCACCGTGCCCGGCTGCTTTATTGCTTTTTTTGAACCCTGGTCCATCTTAACCTTCGGATCAGGGCTGCTGCAATTGCTACAGGTTGCTCCCTTTGAAGCCACCTTGGAAAATCACCAAATTGAATCAGTTCCTAGGAAGAGGCTATTAAGGCCTTCCTGGAATTGCAGGTGAATTCAGTTCTTAGAAAACCCCAATAAGAATTTTGTTTGAAAGGAGGAAGGAAATGGGTAGCAACAAGAGCGTTTTCCAATGTTCTGAATCTACGTGCAGGAAGTGACTTTTTCTAGATTTCTCAGCCACCTGGGAACGAAGAAGGGGTTACTCAGGGTATATTCTAGCTCTCAAGCATTACTGAGGGTACAGAGAGTGCTCAATATTTTCTCCTAAGGACTAGCTCCCGTAGCAACTTCTTGAGCTACCTTTTTTGTAGGGCCTTGACTCAGCAACCACCCCATACCTGAGATAAGAGATATTGTTTTTTCTGCAACTTGCTCACCCTTTCAGGAAAAACTCTTCTTTACTGACTATTTAAAATGTTATGATATGGACAATGCAATCCATTAAGTTACTGTTTTTCAGAAGGAATGAGACATCAGAGCTATGCTTTAGGAAGGACACATTGGATGGCATTTGGGGGAAATAATGGATTGCAAGGAAAGACCGAAGGAAGAAGATGAATTGAGTTTCTCTTTTAAGTAACAGCAGATGATGCTGACCTGGACTGGGGCAGTGGCAGCAGGGAGAGAGGAGGGGATCAAAGTGGTAAACACTAGGAATAGAATTAGCATTTATGTGGAGAGTAAGGGTAAAGCCAGGATGAGAGGTGATCCTGGTGATTCTCTGGTTTCTAATTAACTCTGGAAACGGTTCACTGAAAGTTAGGCCCTTAAATATCCCTTAAATCAGAGCCAGACACGGTGGCTCACGCCTGTAATCCCAGCATATTGGGAGTCTGAGATGGGATGATTGCTTGAGCCCGGGAGTTCAAGACCAGCCTGGGCAACATAGTGAGATCCCATCTCTACAAAAAATGTAAAAATCAGCCAGGTGTGATAGCATGTGCCTGTGGTCCTAGCTATTTGGGGAGCTGAAGTGGGAGGATCACTTGAGCCTGAGAGGTTGAGGCTTCAGTGAACCATGATTGCACCACCACACTCCAGCGTTGGCAACAGAGCGAGACCCTTCCCCCAACCCCAAAAAGTCCCTTAAATTGTCCATTTCCCCTTCAAAAAATCCCTTAAATCATCCATCAAGTAGAGTATATTCTGTTTCATGTATACAGCCTTTGTACACTAAAGGTTTTTTGTACCTCTGAGCTAAACTAAAAAGAGGTGTGTGTGTGTGAATATGTGTGTGAGAGAATGCGTGTGTGTGAGTGTGTGTGTGTGCATGTGTGTGTGTGAGAGAGAGAACAGACTATCCCAGAAAAGATAAGAAAGCATGAAAGTACAAGAAGACAAACTCAGTGGCTAAGAGGCAGGGTGTAAATGTATTGTTTATTTAAAATATAAATATGGTTAACATTTAAAATATATATAATTAAAATTAATAAAGTTAGTAGCAAGCCAAGCACGTATCAATAGTCATCCAGCAAACTCAGAATGATTCACTTGATAACAATAAGACAGGAGCTTCAGCAGGACAGTGCAGGGAGGGCTCTGGCACCCTGGCTGCAAGGAGCTCTGCATCCTTCTTCCTGTACTTCTCCAGTAAGTATTTGGCTAGATTTCATAGCCTCTCTCTTTATATATATACATCCCACCCCTTTCAAGGAAAGCAGTGATTCTCAGAAGTAATGAAGTCTAAATCCACATTTTAAAAGCAATTGAGTTTTTTTCCTGAATTCAGACCCATGGTGGATTTTGGATTTTACATCATTTTGCAAAGCAGTTTCCGTTCTTTCTGTTTCTACTTGTGGAGAGACCTGAGGCGCACCACAATGCTTTGTCTAAAAATATTAAACCCTAGTTACACAAAGAAACTGCAGCAGAAGCTTTGAAATTCAAGAACACTTTTTGAGGGCTTTTTTGTCATTTTGTTTTTGTTTTTTACTTTGGGCCAGGTCAAATTTTCAGCTTTGGTGTATTCCCCTCTCTGATCTTTGAGGATATTCCCCCAAAAGCCAGGTGGGGAGAGTGTAGGAAAGAAAGGATGGAGGAGAGTAACTCTTAAAATTGCATTTGCATAGAATAAGCACTGCAAGATTAGACATCAAATATTAACAGAGGTTTGCTTTTTCCCCAGTGGAGTAATAGGTGAATTTAATTTCTGCAGATTATCAGCTGTGAGCATACATTACATTTTCTTTTACATTGTAGTTCAATAAAAAGAAATCAGTATAAAGACTCCTAGATAGTGTAAGAGACTCATTAAATGATTTTGCAGTGTTTTTGCTGCAGACAAAATGCCTTTCTGTAAATAAGAAAAAAAATATTTTAAATTGCAAATGCCTTCCCTTTTTTAATGGAAAAACAATCGGCTGTGATTTTTTTGAATGAATAAAGATTTCCCCAGACAGACTTGTACTACATGTTAAAATTTTAAACATTTCAGTGATGTAATATGCTAACTACATACACATTCACAATGGCTAACATGATGAAAAGTTAAAATCTCCCTTAAAACACTGACAGTTGATCAAACTAATAATTCAAATTTAAAATATATAATTCAATGTTTTCCTAAAAATAGCTTCATATTTTAAGGACTTATTAGAAAACTGAACCTTCAAAGTAGCTTATAGAATAAAACCATACCAGCAAGTAGGTGATTTACTATAAAATTCTTTGTCATCCTCCTAAGTTTTTCAGTATTATATAAAAACTATAAATGTTAAAATAAATTTTTACAAAGGGGGATGTGACTAAGGGAGCATGAGGATGGGGGTTGGGGAGAGGCTTCTGGGGTTATCATAAATGTCTTATTTCTGGATCTCAGCACTGGTAATACAGGTGTATTCATTTGGAAACACTTGTGGAGTTGGACCATTATGAAATGGGCACTCTTCTGTATGTGTGTTATACTTCTATTTTAATAAATAATATTAAAAGCAAAAAAAGAAGAGAAAGTCGAACAGAGTTGGATATTAGGATGGTGACTGAGACTAGGCTGGATACTGTGAATAACAGTAGCTACAATAACTACCATGTATATGGTTAATAATTATTTCAGTGAACACTTCTGAAGTGCCAAATATTGCTATTAGCATTTAACATATTTTGACAAATTTAATCCTCTAGGTGGGTAGGTAGCAGGTGCCTGTAATCCCAGCTACTACGGAGCCTGAGGCAGGAGAATCTTTTGAACCCGGGAGGCAGAGGTTGCAGTAAGCTGAGATCGTGCCATTGCATCCAGCCTGGGCTACAAGAGCAAGACTCCATCTCAAAAGGAAAAAGAAAAAAGAGAACAGTCATTCATGCAGCAAGCAGGGAGGTTTGGTTTTTGTTCTGCTGTATAGGCAGGGGTTGAGAGAGAGAAGCCAGGGAAAGGGAAGCGAAAGTGTTTGATTCTTTTCTCAGTAGGCCAGAAGGGGATGCATCAAGAACCCAAGTATGTACAGCTTTGCCCAAGGGAATGGCCTCTCCTAAGACCTGAAGAGCCAAGAGTTCTGTGCAGTAGAGAGCAGAGAGAACACACATTAGGTAAAGTAGATTGTTGAGGACTTTGCTGAGTGATGAGGAGGCCAGGAGTGGGTAAAGAAAACTGGAGAAAATCTGCAGTGAGGATTGCTCAATGTTTATCACAGTTAAAGCAATTGCAAATGTCTAGATCCCACCCCAGGCCTACTGAATGGGATTCTCTGGAGGTGGAGTCCCAGTGCATGCATCTTTAACCAGCTCTAAAGGTGCTTCCAATGTCTCTTAAGTTTAAGAGCCATAGTGGCATCTGAGATCCACAAACAGATGATGAAGTAAAGATGGATTCACCCTGTAAGACAGAGCATGGAGGGAGAGTGTCCTCAGGAAATGGGACTTTTTAAATAAGTTCTTCAAATGATTCCAACATAGGTCTTCTGTGGTCCACACTGAGGAAGTTTTGCCTGTTGGATGACAGTGGCTAAGCATGTAGACTCTGGAGCCAGATTCTGCATACTGTACTACTATTACCTGTGCAACCTTTGGCAAGTGAGTTAACCTCACTGTGCCTCAATTTTCTCATCTGGAAAGTGGAGCTAATAATAGATAGTACCCACTTCATAAGGTTGTTACGAGTATTAAATAAGTTGATATATGTAAAGTGCTGGAAACATAATAAACATTCAATACTCAGTAAATATTAGCTATCAGTGTTGCGTTGTTTTTATTATTCACTATAGTTGTGGGGCTCAGGGCCACTGAAGGTATGACCTGAAAAGTAGATTAGGCAATGGAATGTTCAAGTAGATTCAAGAAAAACACCCAGAAAGTCTTGTGACCAGCTCAGGAGGAGAAACGGGGTAAAACCTGATAATGTGTCAAAGTGAGGGTTGTATTCCTTTATGACTGGTCTGACTAGTGTCCCTGGTTGGTAAAGACAGTCACTGACATGTGAAGTGTCACACAGTATAGAGCTACATCTGGCGAAGTAAGAGCGGCAGGGAGATGGACGTGAAACTTCTGCTGGGCCCTCCTCACATGGAGAACATACTGGTTATTAAAAGAGGCTAATGTATTCAAGAAAGACCTTATAGAAGAGTAGCTTGGGAACCAGTACTGCAAGGATGGCCAACTGCTTAAAACCTGCCTTGTTTTGCTCCTGGTGGGAAACACCAGGTTCTAAAAGTGCTCTCAAATGAACTAACGTCCTTTATTACCCATCTGACTAAAGGCCATAGATTCTAAGCTAAGCCTCCCAGGCAAGCGTTTGGAGCCATCACCAGCCACAGGGCCAGGCTGCTGCTTAGCCTTTTGGTATGTCTTTTGCACCTTTGCAACTTAATCCGCTTTTGGGTGTCAGTTAGGCGGGACACAGATAGGCTAGAGAGAAAGCTAGAACCCAGGTCCCAAGAGAAACAGTTGAAGGAGCTGGGGCTGTTTAGCATGGAGAAGACTCAAGCATTTTGAATGAACTTCCTCAAGTTTTTTTTTTTTTTCTTTTCTTTTCTTTTTTTTTCTAGGCACTTGGATACTATCAAGTTTTCTTTTTTAATCAATTTAGCTGGTAGCTACTGTTCCTCACAGCCACTAGAGGCCCACTCAAAAGAATATCAGCAAGGTAGCAACTTGCATGGGTCACTTTTGGCAGGCAGCATCACTGTCTGGGGTCAGATTACAGGAACGGCTTCAATGACACAACTACAATGTGAAAGTCCAAGAGTTCTTATTAGCACTTACCCACCCTGGGGTGTACACAGCATGCCCTGGAGGCTGCATGCACACATACACATGCAAGGTCAGGGAGCACGTGACAGAGACAAGAGCATGTAAACTAGCAGCACATATTGGAGAATAGGGTGTGTGGGGGTTACTTTTAATTTCACAGGCAAATGCCTGAATGGTCCTGCACCAGAGATGTCTCTAAGGTTTTTTTTGTTTGTTTTTTGTTTTTTGTTTCTGAGACAGAGTCTCGCTCTGTCTCCCAGACTAGAGTGCAGTGGCGCAATTCAGCTCACTGCAACCTCCACCTCCTGGGTTCAAGCGATTCTCCTGCCTTAGCCTCCCAAGTAGCTGGGACTACAGGCACATGCTGCCACGCTCAGCTAATTTTTGTATTTTTTGTAAAGACGAGGTTTCACCCTGTTGGCCAAGATGGTCTTGATCTCTTGACCTCGTGATCCACCCACCTCAGCCTCCCAAAGTGCTGGGATTACAGGCAATGAGCCACTGCACCTGGCACATGTCTCTAAGTTCTTATCTCCAGCCACCTACTTGAGCCATTTGAGTATGGTGTAGAACTGGAAACTGTGTCAAATGTGACTGAATGAGACCTGCCTCTGGCATGAGAAAGCTAAACCTGCACTCAAAATGGATGCCAAGGTAACATAAAATTATAAGCACTCACCACATCAACGCAGTGTGGGTTCTATACATCTGAAGGGCTACGATAAGGCTGCAAGAGCAGGTGGGATGTGAGGGGTGGTGCCCAAGGGGCACAATTGGGATTCATAAGTGGGTAGAAACTTCAGGGAGGCGTATTTCAGCTCAATACAAGGACTTAACTTTCTAACAGAACTGATTGACCATGAACCAGAATGGATACCTTGTGAGGTACTGGGTAATGAGTTCCCTGTTATTGGAGGAGTGTAAGCTCAGGTTGTATGGCAAGTTTATAGTAGAGCACATTTAAATATCCAGTTAAACTTTATAGCTAAAATGCTTGTTCTCTGTTTTGTGTTCAGCAGACTGGTTTCGTTTCATAACCCTTGGCTTCTTAGCCCTGGGCTTTAACAGGCTGCTTTAACATCTGGCAACCAGGTCACGTCTAAATATAACTAGGAAATGGATATTGGGTAGCACTCTGATTCTCCCATAGGCCCCAGTGAGGTCCACGCATGTCTCTCCTTTCTCGCTACCATCACCTCTCTCCTCTCAAACTGCCTACAAAGTAGGATACGTTTCTCTGGTTCCCTGATTTCTTGCTGTCTTTGAAACAAACCCATAGGCCCTTTAGGATTTAGAATAGGAGGTGACAAAGCAGCAAACGTGGGCAAGTAATCCACAGGCGCAGGAACTTTGACCAGGATTCCAGAGCAGATGTCCATGGTCTCCGAAACAAGTGCTTCTCAAACTTCCATTGTATTGAATCACCCCGGGATCTTGTTACAATGCAGATTCTGATTCACAATCCTGAGAGTCTGGATTTCTAACAAACGCCTGGTGAGGCTGATGCTGCTGGTCCGTCCATGAATCTAAGTCATTATGTAAATGGCAGGTAACTCACATGCCTACAGGATTAGCATAAATAGGTGAAGGAAGCCCAGGGGTTCTGAGAAGGGAGCAAATGGATAAACCAGTTGCTCTTCAAATGTCCCTGACCTCCCTGGGCCCTAGGTCTCATTACCTACCCCATCCCCTCGCCCAGGTGAAGGCTTCCTTGGCATTTTCTTCAGATTTCTTCCTTCAAAACAAAAGGCTCTTTTTTTCATTCAATACAATTCACAGTGGGTGTCTCCATCTTGAGCCCTCCCACCTTACACACACGCTATTTTTTTTTTTTTTTTTTTTTTGAGACAGAGTTTTACTCTGTGGCCCAGGTTGGACTGCAGTGGCATGATCACGGCTCACTGCAGCCTTGACCCCCACCCAGGCTCAGGTGATCCTCCCACCTCAGCCTCCCAATTAGCTGGGACTACAGGTGCAAGCCATCACGCCCAGCTAATTTTTGTATTTTTAGTAGAGATAGGATTTCACCATGTTGCCCAGGCTGGTCTCAAACTCCTGGGCTCAAGTGATCCACCTGCCTCAGCCACTCAAAATGCCAGGATTACAGGCATGAACTACGGCACCCAACTTAACTTTTTTGTTTATTTAATACAGACAGGGTCTCGCTATATTGCCCAGGCTGCTCCTGTGCTCAAGCAAACCTCCCGCCTTGGCCTCCCAAAGTGCTGAGATTACAAGTGTGAGCCACCGCACCCGGACACACACACACTTTAAACAGAAGGTTTGCTGCAGTGGTTTTTCACTGGTAGACTACAGGACAAACCCCGAGTTTGAGAACAGAGACTTTCACCTCTATAAAAGAATTGTTCCTTCCATAAGAAGTCCATCCAGTAAGAAAAATGGTAGTAGAGAAAGAGACTTAAGCCTGGGTTTATAATCATTGATAGAAAACCCTACTCTACTACCTTGGTACCTCTGGGAAGTAGCATTGGAGAGCAAAACCCAGCTTATTCTACAGAAGCCCTCTTTCATAATGGAAACCCTCTTTCATAACGGAAGCACAAATACCTCCCCAAAAGGAACTGTGCTAACTTTCAAGAGTGGACATTCTGTTATGAAACAGCCTGGGCACACAGGCCTATGAGCCAGATGTGGTAAACACCAAGGATTCCAAGGAGGCGAAAGGTTCTCAGAAGTAGCTGCCTCCCCAGTGGAAGGAAGAGTTGTGTTCAAGCCTCCAGGACATCACCCCTCTCACACTATGTTCTGGATGCATGGAGGGGTGGTGGACCTCACACCTCACAGGCATGTTCTGGTGGAAGTGGCTAAAATGAGGCACTCACAAACCTACCTCAGCAGCCTGCCTGTCAAATTATACCTCTGTGCTGGGTCAAACTTTGGGCCAATTAGAACTTAGAGGAACAGACCAGGTGCAGTGGCTCACGCCTGTAATCCCACCACTTTGGGAGGCTGAGGTGGGAAGATTGCTGGAGCCCAGGAGTTCAAGACCAGTGTGGGCAACATGGTGAAACCCCTTCTCTACAAAAAATAGAAAAATTAGCAGAGCATGATGGCAAATGTCTATAGTCTCAGCTACTCAGGAGGGTGAGGTGAGGCCATGTGGGGCGGCTCACACCTGTAATCCCAGCACTTTGGGAGGATGAGGCCGGCAGATCACTTGAGGTCACGAGTTCAAGACCAGTCTGGCCAACATGGTGAAACCCCTTCTTTACTAAAAATACAAAAATTAGCCAGGTGTGGTGGCAGATGCCTGTAATCCTAGCTACTTGGAAGGCTGAGGCATGAGAATCGCTTGAACCTGGGAGGTAGAGGTTGCAGTGAGCTAAGATCATGCCACTGCTCTCCAGTCTGGGTGACAGAGCAAGACTCTTCAAAAGAAAACAGGATGCTGAGGTGGAAGGATCACTTGAGCAGGTCAAGGCTGCAGTGAGCTGTCATCACACCGCTGCACTCCAGCCTGAGTGACAGACTGACACCCTCAAAAAAAAAAGAACTTAGAGGAGCAAAGCCTTCTACCAGCTGCCAGCTGGCCCTTCGCAGGTGTAGTGAGAATGATGGTGGTAACCTCAGTTGGGCACAAAGGTAGGCCCAGGGATGGAGAACTGACAGGGCCTAATAGTTTCTGCTTCCAGACACACAGACTTCTACTTGGTAGGAACACCACAGTTGTAGTAGAGAGGCTGTGTTAAACTGGGAAAAGCTTGCTTTGAAAATCAATCTAATTAGGTTGGAATTCTAGTTCCCCCACTTTCTAGCATTGAGACCTTGAGCAAGTTAGTTCACTGCTTTGTGCCTCCATTTCTTCCTCTGCAAAAACAAAGCAAGATCTACTTCTTCGGTGTATTGTGAGGATTTAATG
The DNA here is from genome assembly GCF_009761245.1 of Sapajus apella. Classification (NCBI taxonomy): domain Eukaryota; kingdom Metazoa; phylum Chordata; class Mammalia; order Primates; family Cebidae; genus Sapajus; species Sapajus apella. The sequence continues at coordinate 7,081,859 of NW_022437031.1, forward strand.
AGGCATTTGTGAAAGCACTTGACACAGAGCACGTGCTCTAAAAGCGTTTCTTTCCCTCCTTTGGCCTGGCAGCATATGTTTACTAAGGAAAGTTGAGAGATAGCGAGGCCAGCCCTATCCCTTGAACTGATGCCAAATTGGAGGCCTCTACATGCCATCCCCAAGAAACAAATAAAAGACCAGAAGAAGATTAGATAAAGCTGCTGTCTGCCTGCTTGCCAATGTGACAGCTCTTTTGGGTTCTAACAAAGGAGAGCAAGCCAGTCTGAACAGAGTATCAGCTCTGGGAGTTTCAGATCCCAGAAGAAGGTACTAAGTCCTGGGTGGCAAAGACAAGGTCCCTAACTGCCCCAATCTGGCATATATAGTCTGAGGCTGGCAGATGTGTGCAAGAGGCCTAGACAGGGAAATCAAGATGGCTCCAACACTGACTGCCACGAGAAATGTGGTTTCTGGAGTCGTGGATCAACAAGCTTCCCTAGTGCTGAGTGCCAGAGAAGAGTTCCAGAATGAACAGAAAGTGCAAAGAGAGAGTCAGCCGAGAGGCAGCCCTGAAGGAACTATCCATCAGAGGCTCAGATTACAACTGCTCTTCTATGTGTTGGCTTAAAAATCAAATTCCATTCTGGACAAATTTCCTTATTGCATGCAAGCTGCTCTAATTTCAAGAATGTCAAATACGCGGCCAAATGCAATTACGTTTTAAGCACAGCACTCATTTGAAATATAGCACAAATCTCTAAACCAATTTTAATCAAATTATAGAGGGCAGCCATGCTCAGCAATCTGAAATTCTACCTGATCCAGAGAGCCTTTCCTGATGAGTTACAGGAGTGGCCGGTTCACTGGCTCTGCCCTGCCTGTTGTGTTCACTCTCTACTCTCAGGTATGCCTTTATCCTTATTCTTGTATACTGCGTAGATATGTTTGTTGATTGTGCATTTCTGCACTGGTTACCTGTTTGCTCAGTTAATCACAGGTCTCTTATGCCTGAGCAGCGTTTTGGCTATTTCATTCTGGTACCCCTCTGTGGGCATGGGCCTGGCCTTCAAATCCTTCTTTGCAGGGCTCACCCCACCTCCACTCCTGCCCAGGTGCTTAATAAGCGTTCTTTGAGAATGAAAGCTCAGGAAGCCTTAGGCCAAACCAGGTGTCTGCTGGGACATTTTGTGGCAGCAAGTCTAAGCTCCCCTGGAATTTAGGCAATAACTCATTTATTATCTTGGCAATGGGTCTAAGTGCCTTAGTGTCCTCTGGTCTAGAAGAGTGGCCTACCCGTCACAGGCCAGCATCACCAGAGATGCCTGCATATATATTCCTGCCACAGGTGGCTGGAGAAAGAGCTGCCTGGGTGCTCCCTGTAATGCTCAGCCCACTGACCAAGACCTGAGGGAATCACATCCAGGGGGCAGCTAACAGAAAGGAGTTCAGAAGTTGGCTAGTGATAAGGTCTCCGACTATCTGGCTTTGCGAGTTCTTCCACTGGGAAATAGACATTGTTGATTTCTGGATTTCCCCAGATGGCTTCAGGACCATCATTCAGGCACGAAAGTACTCTGGGCTCCACAGACAGCCTGCATGTCACACCTACTTCTTGGTTCGTTTTCTCTCTCTCTCTCTCCCTCTCTCTCTCTCTTTCTCTCTTTTCCTCCCTCTCTCTCCCTCTCCCTCTCTTTTCTTCTCCTCTCCCTCTCTCTGACTCTTTCCGTCTTTTATGGCATGTGTTTGTCTCAGTCTTTTTCTCCTCCATCTCCATCTCTCTGTTCTGTCTCTGAGCGTCTCTCTTCCACTCCCACTTCTCTCTCTGTCTCTTTCTCTGTGTCTCCACTGTCACTCTTGCTCTCTCCCCCTTCTCTTTCCTCTCTCTTACTCTCACTGTCTCATCACTGCACACTGCACATCCCCATACACAGGAATGCCCATTTTTCCCTTTGACAAGCCCACAAATTTAAAAAGCTACTTTTACTTAAAAACTAAGAAAAAGGAAGTGGCCCAGAGCACAAATGTCACCCTCAGTCAGGATGCTAAACCAAGTCCCCTAGCTCTTCTTCTGCTGTGTCTTGAGGTCTCAGGGCTCCAACCCTCAAAGGAATTGCCATCCTCCCAGAACTTGACTCACTGGGATGGATAGTCATGAGTTGGATGACAACTTGCTGGGATCTCTGGCATCAGATTGAGGAGTTGAGGGATGAAGGTGGACTGGATGGAGCAGATAAATGACTTTTAATGTCTGCCCTTAATGCAAGATTCTGAGATTTATACCTGTGACATACTTGAACCTGAAATGACCAGATAGTATTGAGTTCTGGGCCTTATACATTAAGAAGAACAAACTAGAGTATGTCCAGAGTAGTGTTAGTAGGATGGAGCAGAGACTGAAGACCATGTCACTGTCTCAAAACCAACATGAACTAAGTGCCTACTGCATGCCAGACACTGGACTCAGCACTGGGCATCCCGATTAATGAGGTACAGCCTTTTGACTTCAAAAACTCAGTTGAGTGATCAAGTCCAGAAATAGAAGTTTAATAATAACATTCATTGAGTGTTTGCAATACATCACACACTGTTCAAAGCTTTTTGGGTGTATTATCTGATTTAATCCCTATTTCACAAGTGAGGAAACTGGGACACAGAGAAGTTACATGTGATGACAGTTTAGTACCATAAAGATTATTGAGAGAACTAGGGTTGTTTAGCCTGGAGAATATTCAAGGGAATGTGGGCCTCTTGTCTTCAGAGTTCCGTCAGAGTCCAAGAGAACAGATGTGTTTGTATATGGCCACTCAGAACAGAGCTGGAACTCAAGAGTGGAAGCATGTCTGGACTTAATAGAAGGAAAAAAATCTGCCTTAGGAGTCAGAGTTGTCTGTGGCTAAAACAGGTTGCCTGAAGAGGAAGGGAGATGTCTAAGCAGAGGCTGGATGATCACTCAAGAAGGGAAGATGTGAAGATGTTTCTAAAAGTTTCTTGTAGTCCTGAGGGGCTGGACATCTCTATTTTATGGCTGCATGCTGCCTTGAGGACCCAAATATGTCCCCTTTAAAGTCCTATGAATATCCATACTTCAGCTGTCTGAGATAAATACGCACATCTCTGTGTATAGGAAGCTCTTGTGGCCTGCTCATGTTCATCCTCCTGCACAGAGTCCCTAATTGTCTTCTCTTGTCCCCTGCCCAAGGGGTCTAGGGCCATGCTTTGCAAAAGAATCCCATCGACAACCTTCTCCCCCAAGTTTCCTACTCAGGTCTAAAGCTGATCTTATTGCAGTGGAACTGCAGGCCAACAGCCAAACAATGACTGTTATTCAGTAGGGTGGTCAGGCCACAGCAGATGACCAGCAGACCAATCACCACCAGCAAAGTCCAGGTAGCCCAAGGCCCCCTGCCTCACACATGGTGGACTATGGTCACCCATTACTGCCAAGATATATGCTCTGGCCTTTCTCCAAGTCTGGCACACTCAGATTGGGCCTTAGCAAAGCATCCAGCAGTGGAGAAGATTGCTAGAGATAGCTAAGTTAGGGAGGTGGCTAGGTATGACTTTCAAGGTCCCTCCTTCCAGGGCTTGCAGCCTATTGTAGTGGAGGCCCAGACTAGCCAGGGGGAACCAGCCAAGGCCCTTAGGAAGGCTTCTCAGCTTACAGAGCCGCCCAAAACATGGAGCTTCTGCAGGCAGAGAGGCCATGCCTGGGACCTCTTCATCCCATTGGCCTACAGAGAGAGCTTCTGAAAGGACTGCAAGCCTCAGAAGGTCCCTGGGGTTAGAAGCCATCCTCATGTTGCCAGAGAGATCCAGGCAGTGGAGAGTGGCAGGGGCAATCTCCTAAATGTAGGACCCCAGCTCATTCCTTCAAAGGCTCAGATTCTTCACTAGGAAGGCTGTCCTAGTGAAGACTAGGGCAGGGGGTCAGTGGTGCTTCTGAGGGAGGGGCTCTTTCCCTAAGCTCCATGCCCCCAAAACAGGTACAATCTGTTATCCGCCAAGCCTACAGCTTTCAGCCTGGGAATAATCTCAAAAAACCAGACAGGCGCACACTGAATCAGCTTCCCTGAAAATCCAGAGACGTCAGGGGCAGAAGGACAATGGAGAAGTAGGGAATGGCCTTGGAACCGGTGATGCCATGGGCGGTGGGCTGTCACATTTCAGAAACAGTTCTAGACCATGGTGAGGTGCTAAAGGGCAGGAATCCTACCAAGGAAGTCTCTTAAGAATGATACCATTGATTTTCAACTTAGGTCAAGCAGGATATGCCAAGATAATGTCACTCAGGTTGGATGTTAGGTCATGGCTACACCCAGTGGAAACTAGTCATCTCTTAGTACCAACTGAAAACCCCCCAAGCTGGAGATAGGGGATTTGGTTCTACAGACATCAGGTAGTTGTCAAAGAGGGGAAGCTGCCAGAGATGGTTTGGGGTGGGGAGAAGTAGGAAGGTGCTCAGAAGCCAGTTATGACTCGCGTCTCGTACCTGAAACAGGTATGCCCCATCCCACTCCTCAGCTGCAAGTAACTGCAGGGCATTGGGGCTCAAGGGGAGCTGCCACAGGTTGGGGAGGCTAAAGGCAGAGATGCAGTGAAGATCATCGCTGGCCAAACCAAGTTCCTACAGCAGGAGCAAGTCAGCCAAGGCCTCTGCCTCCGTTTTCAGAATGTACTTGCTGCTCAGGTTCATCCAACAGCAAAGGGGAGCCCAAGAAGCTGCCCAAGTCCAGGTGAGTCATGTAGTTAACTGAGAGATTTAGGCTCTCCAAGGAGCTGAGTTTGGCCACCTAGTAAGTAGTCATGGCACTATTGAGGCAGTTGTCCGAGAGATATAGAACCCAGAAGCGACACAAGAACTGGAGTGCTCTGTCATTAGCCAGATGGTATGGTCTAGGAGGTTGGATGCCAGGATGAGGGGGCAGAGCCAGTGAAGCTAGTGGAGGGCCTCTGAGGCCAAAACCTTCAGCTGGTTTCCCCAAAAGTCTGAGTGTTAAAGCCTTGGTTCAGCCTCAGTTGCACCATCCCCGCTAGGACTTTTAGAAGGTTGTGAGACAGGTCAATTTGTTCCACACTACATAGGAGCTCTGCCAGAAACATTGGGAAGCAGACACTCTGGCAGAAAACACTCGGCCTGGCCATCAGGGTTGGGGAGAGAGAAGAGTATCTTGGGAACTAGTGAAAGAGTGGGGTGGAGTTGGGGAGGAAGAGATGAACCCCTTACCCTCAAAGCAAAAGATCTTGAGCACCTCTCATGGCACCGCCAAATACATTACCTCACTCCAAGAAGGTGGGGTGGTTGTTCCTGTCTTACCAGATCATGAAAGAAGCTCAAAGAAGTGAAGTGACCTTCCCAGTGTACAGGATTTTAACCCAAGTCTGGCTGACTTAAAGCCCATGCTCTTTCAATTTATCTTGCCTCCTTGAGTGCCTCTTTTTCTGCTTCAAAAAGCCCTTGTTCCCTATGGCAACAGGAAATTTGTTTCTATCCATGAATGAATCAGGCGGTCTTACAGTACAATGCAATCAATATGATCCTCGAATGTTAGAGCTGGAAGAGACCTTAGAGAGCATTTCTCTCTGACAACCCTCTCATTTTATAACTAGCACAACAAAAGGCTTGGAGATGGGAAGAGGCTTGTTGAAGGAGACAGCAAACCTAAGCCTGCCTGCTCAGCCTCTGCCGCAGGAGCTCACCAGATAGAGACAAAGAAAGGAGGGAGAGGCAACAACGAACCCATTTTTGGATTCCACAGGGTGGACGCTGCCCACCCATAGTTATTCTTCCTTGGAGATGGAGCACCCACCAAGGACAGGAGGAACCTACTTCTAGCCCTTTCCCTTGGAAAAAGAGTCAACCAGGAAGGTTCTCCACTCCCTAACCCCCACCCCCAACTCTACTCCCTGGAGAACACAACTTACTGGGTAAAAAGGGGTTTTGAGGGAAAAAAAAAAACACATGGATTAAATTCCCGAGCTCACCACTAACTAGTCTAATAATTTCGGGCAAATTCTGTGACTTCCCTGAGCCTCTTTCCTCATCTGTAAAATAGTGATACCTCTCTCACAGGGTTGTTGTGGAGAGTCAATGCAATGACATGTGTAAAGCACTTAATGCAAAGTATGCATCTGTAAGTATTTATTTGTCTCTTTCTTATCTACCACAGACTCCCATATTTTCTTTTCTTTTTTTTTTTTTTTTTTTTTTTTTTTTGGAGACAGAGTCTTTCTGAGTCACCCAGGCTGGAGTTCAGTGGTGCGACCTTCGCTCACTGCAACCTGCGCCTCCCAGGTTCAAGAGGTTCTCCTGCCTCAGCTTCCAAATAGCTGGGATTACTGGCACTTGCCCGCACACCCGGCTAATTTTTTTTAATTTTAGTAGAGACAGGGTTTCACCATGTTGGCCAGGCTGGTCTCAAATTCCTGACCTCAGGTGATCTGCCAGCCTCGGCCTCCCAAAGTGCTGGGAATATAGGCGTGAGCCACCGCGCCCAGCCTCCAGCTCACTTTCGTATTTTTACTAGAGACAGGGATTCACTATGTTTGCCAGGCTGGTCTCAAATACCTGACCTCAAGTGATCCACCCACCTCAGCCTTCCAAAGTGCTGGAATTACAGGCGCAAGCCACGGTGCCCAGCCGACTCCCATATTTTCATCCCAGACTGGGCCAGGAAGGCAAAACTTCCCAGCATGGGGAAGACAGCAGCCTCAGGGCAGAGGTAGCCTTGCGGCAAGGAGGTAGAATGATTTCTTCTGCTGCCTGCAGAGACAGGAAGTCCAGGAGTAGGCTGAGATCTGGTTGGGCCATGCTGTTCGGATCCTTCCGTTTTCCCCAAAACCGTGAACCTGGCCTGGGCCTTCGCCACTTTTAAGTAGGCCCATGCCAGGGCAGGAAGTGTTGATACAAAATGGTAAAAGTAGGGACCACTGTTCGCCCTAGGGGAAAGATGAGAAAGAGAAGTTGGGGAGGAAGTGAAGGCTTTTGAGGTGAAAAATAAATAGGTAGAGGAAACCTGCTGGGCTTTTCTGAATCCTTTCAGAAAAGGATTCAGAAAGGATACATCTTGGGGTACCAAGAAACGAATAAACTAGGACACTTTCCCTAGCTGTCCTATAAGTTTCCCTCAGTCCTTGGGGGCCATTTTAGGGAAACTCCTCCATTAGAAGGGAAATCCAAGCGCTGAGTAAAAGGGCCAGCTTCTCAGCCCCTGTATTGTGGGGCTCTGTCTCAGAGATAACAGGGAAGTCAGAGGGTGGGGACCAGGGTGAAACTGGGATAAGTCTCTGCCTCTTGGAAAACATTGTTCTGGGTGCCCTTCATTCAATTAGCTAGTGCCAGGCCATGTGGGGAATACAAGAATCTCAAGTCTCACCCATATTAAAAATCAAAACAGAACAAAACTGTACCAGCTGGGCACGGTAGCTCACGCCTGCTCAAGCACTTTGAGAGGCCAAGGCGGGTGGATTACCTGAGGTCAGGAGTTTGAGACCAGCCTGACCAATATGTTGAAACCCTGTCTCTACTAAAAATACAAAAATTAGCCGGGTGTGGTGGCATGCGCCTGTAGTCCCAGCATGTCCCTCTAGTCCCAGCTACTCGGGAGGCTGAGGCAGCAGAATCACTTGAATTCAGGAGGGGGAGCTGACATCGTGCCACTGCATTCCAGCTTGGGCAAGAGAGTGAGACTCCATCTCCAAAAAACAAAAACAAACCATAAACAAACAAACTGTACCATGACGCTACTGCCTTCTCTGTCCCTGGATCTTTTTCCTTTTTCAGGCGAGTTCTTGGCAGTTTCTTCCTCTAAAAAAAATCCATGGACTTCATTCCTTTATCTCCATCCCTAATACAACTTCTCTAGTCTAAGGTCAGCTCATCTCTCACCTGCCTCCAGTTTCTGTCTTCTGTCAAGGCAGCGGGACCTCCAGGTCATCAATTGTATACATCCACTTCCTGGCTTAGAACTCTTTGATGGCTCTCCACTGCCCCCACCAGATCAAGTCTAGTCTCCTTCACCTAGCACTTGAGGTCCTTTGCAATCTGGTCCCCACTTATCTGTATTTCTTGCCTGCATTTCTTGTCATCTCTTCCACAGGAAACACGCAGTTTATACTTAATTACGTACAGTTCCTGGAATGACTGAGTAGTTCCCATTTCACACCTCTTTATTTGCACATACCGTTCTTCCTAGGATGTTCTTTCCAGCTTGACTGGCATAATTTGACTTGTCTTACAACCTGTGGCTGAAATGTGATTTTTTTGGTGACGCTTTCCTTGATCTCCCATATTTTCTTGGCTTCAGCCTTTTAGTCATCTACTCGGCACCCTCCTCAAACCCCCTGGCCAGTTCCTGCCATGTCTAGTCTTGTTTATTCCCACTTTTGCCTTTCATTTTTCTTCAATTGAGCTTTATTCCATACCAAACATTTACGAGTGTTGTACACATGTGAAGATCACATTGAATCTTCACACCCACCTTGTGAGTTTGGTGCCATTATTATCCCCATTTTCCAGCTGACAAAACCAAGGCTTGAATATCTATGTTAGTTGCCTAACGTCACCCAAGATACAAAGTTAGTAAGTGGCACAGTGGAGATCAAACCCAGGCTGACTCAAAAGGCTTAATCATGGTGCTAGAGCCCCTAGCCTTTACTGAGTTGAGGGGTGCAGTAACCCTGGGAGAGGCTTGCTGAAGCTGGGCAGAAATGGTGGTGAAATCTCCTTAGGGCCATGTGTCCTGATGTCCTAGAGGCTACAGTTACTTTGGTGCAGCCCAGTGGCCAGTGTGTGCTTTCTTCCATCCGAGACAGAGAGCAGGGTGCGGCAGGGAAGAATGTAGTACCTTTCTAAGGATAAAAAGGTGCAAAATTGGGCTGGGTGTGGTGGCTCACGCCTGTAATCCCAGCACTTTGGGAGGCCAAGGCAGGCGAATCACTTGAAGTCAGGCATTCGAGACCAGCCTGGGCAACATGGTGAAACCCTGTCTGTACTAAAAACACAAAAATTAGCCAGGCATGGTGGCATGTGCCTGTAGTCCCAGCTACTCGAGAGGCTGAGGCATGAGAATCACTTGAACCCAGGAGGCAGAGGCAGCAGTGAGCCAAGATCACGCCACTGTACTCCAGCCTGGGCCAGAGTGAGACTCCGTCTCAAAAAAAAAAAAAAAAAAAAAAAAAAGCAAAGTTTTAGATACAGAAGCTGCCTAATTTAAGAGCTCATACAAAATCCTCTAGCCATGCCCAGGCAGAAAATGTCAAAATATCCTGGGCAAGACTGATAGGCAGCAGAGAGAAGGCAAAGGAAAGCAAATGAGACAGATGTTAGGCTCCAACTGCCACCTGGTGGTCAGCCTTAGAGAAGCAGTGGATGGTTCTGTCGCAAGCTTGGAACACAAGCCAAGGGCCAGAGAGGCTGCTCAGGTGAGCTGGGCCTTGGCTCATGGCATTCATTCATTCACTTATCCATCTATCTATTCACTTCTTCATTCATTTAAGAAAGGTATATTATACTAGACAGAGTCAGCACTGGGAATACAGCAGTGAACAAAAACAAAAATTCCTGTTCACATGGAGCTCATGCTACAGTGGTAGGAGACTGACAAAAAAAGTTCATGACATTGTATGTCAGATGGTGATGAGTGCCATGGAGAGAAGGGAGAAAGGGGAGGAGCAGAGGCTTTGCCATTTTCAATAAAGCCTCACTGAGAAGGTGAAATTTGATAAAAGACTTAAAGGAAGGAAGGGAGGTAGCCGTGAGGATGTTTATGTGAAGCAGATTCTGGGTTAAGGAAACAGCCTGTGAAAGCCCCAAAAGTAGGAGCATGTGTTATGTGACAGGATCTGTCAGGCGGACTGGAGCAGAGTGAACAAGGGGGAGAGTAACAGGAGACAGTCACAGGGAAGCAGGTAGGGGTTCGATCATGTGAGGCTCTGGAGGCCTATTTTATATACTGAGTGAGAGTTAGGAAGCCATGGGAGGGTGACTTACCCAGAGTCGCCCAAGCTAGCAAGTGGTACTAGTCATTCTGTCTCAAAAACATGAGCTCTGTGGTTCTGACAGGGATAGACACATAGACCAGTGGGACAGAAAAGAGAACCCAGAAACAGACCTGTACAAATCTGTCCAGCTGATTTTTTGACAAAGGTACAAAAGCAGTTCAATGGAGGAGAAGGATAATCTTTCCAGCCATTAAGTTGTCTAATGGTTTATTTTTTTTTGCCTATGGTTGTCTAATGCTCTAGAGCTGGGCAGAAGTGGAGATGAAATCTCCTTAGGGCCATGCGCCCTGATGTCCTAGAGGCTACAGTAACCTTGGGGCAGCCCAATGGCCAGTAACTGGCTATCTAATTGCTCTGGAGCATTAGACAGCCATATAACAAAAAATAAAAAATAAAAAAACCTGACCTAAACCTCACACCTTATACAAAAATGAACTCAACATGGATCACAGGCTTAAAAGTAAAATATAAAACTTGGCCGGGCGTGGTGGCTCATGCCTATAATCCCAGCACTTTGGGAGGCTGAGGCGGGCGGATCACCTAAGGTCAGGAGTTTGAGAACAGCCTGGCCAACATAGTGAAGCCCCGTCTCTACCAAAAATAAAAAAATTAGCTGGGCGTGGTGGCGGGTGCATATAATCCCAGCTACTCAGGAGGTTGAGGCAGGAGAATCACTTGAACCCAGGAGGCAGAGTTTGCAGTGAGCCGAGATCGCACCATTGCCCTCCAGCTTAGGCAAAAAGAGCAAAACTCCATCTCAAAAAAAAAAAAAAAAGAAAAACTATAAAACTTTTAGTTTTCAGAAAAAAATAAAAGAAAATCTTTGGAACCTCGGGCTAGGCAAAAAGTTTCTAGGCTTGTCGCCAAAAGCATAATCTATAAAAGAAAAAATTGATAAATCGACTTCATCAAAATTAAAATTTTTTGCTCTGTGAAAGACATGTTTTAGTCACACAAAACCATGAATGGTCATAGCAGCTTCATTCATAATAGCCAAAATGTGAAAGCAACCCATATGTCCTTCATCAAATGACTAAACAAACTGTGGTAAATCTCTGCCATAGAATACTACTCAGCAATAAAAAGGAACAAATTATCGGTACATTCAACAACTTGGATGAATCTCTAGGGAATTACGCTGAGTGAAAAAAAAGCTACTCCTAAAAGGTTATATACCATATGATTACACTTTTATAATATTCTTGAAATAGAAAAATTATAGAGATGGAGAACAGATTTGGGGTTGCCAGGGATTAAGAATGAGGAGAGAGAAGCTGGTGGATGTGGTTATAAAAGGACACCATGAAGAGTCTTTGTGATGATTGAACTATTCTATATTTTGACTGGGGTTGTGGATACATGAATCTCCACATGTGATAAAAGTGCATAGAATCATACACACACACATACAGATGAGTTCATATAAAACATGAAGTCTGAATAAGCTCTCTGGACTGTATTAATATTGGTGGACTGTTTTTGGTTTTTGTTTTTTGTTTTTGATACAGGGTTGCCCAGGCTGAAGTGCAGTAATGTGATCTCAGCTCACTGTAGCCTCAACCTCCAAGACTCAAGTGATCCTCCCGTCTCAGCTACCCAATTAGCTGAAAAGGCATGCACGACCAAGTCGGCTAATTTTATTTTGTTGCAGAGACGAGGTCTTGCTTGGTTCTCCAGGCTGGTCTCGCATTCCTGGGCTCAAGTGATCCGCCCACCTCAGCCTCCCAAAGTGCTGGGATTACAGGCGTGAGCCACCGTGCCAGGCCAGCTGACCGGCTTTGATATTGCACTGTAGTTATGCAAGATGCCCGCATTGGTGAGGTGAGGTAAAGACTGCACAGGATCTCACTGCAACTTTCTATGAACTATTTCAAAATAGAAATGTAAAACCAAAACATAAAACCCTACAAGAAACCAGCAGAGATTCTAAACAATAAACTTAGGATGTTATTTCAAAAGTTTGGAGACCTCCACTGTCGGTTAAATGAAGAAACAAAAAACTTTAATGTACTTGTTGTTAATAATATTCATAATTGAAAAACCAGCTCCTCAGCAAGATTAGAACTACTTCTGATCTGACCTTACCTAAGAGGATACTCAGGAAGATACTTAGTCCAACACTGTTATTTTAATGTTAGGGAAAATGAAGCTCAGAGATAACTTGTCACACAGCAAGACAATGGTGAAAATAAACTCCTGTGGGTTTTCAGTTTCAGTGAGGATTATAAGAAGCTCGGGGGGCGGGGAATAAGGCCAAGTACCTTCACTTTTCTGAGACTTTCTTCCTTAAATTCTGTACAATGGCCAGTTATAGAGTATGTAAAGAACCTAGCTTAGTGACTGGAACGAAGTAAATACTCTATAAACCATAGTTTGTTTACCCCCTTTGTTGAGAGAGGGACTGCTATGCCTTCAAAGCCAGGAGGGACAGAGAAGAAGACTGCAGCTACTGCAGGGAGTCACCCTCCCCTTCCAGCCCTCTCTGAGTTCTAGACCTCCAGTAGAAATTGATCCTAGTGATATCCTGGGGATAGTCACCATGGAAATAACTAGGGAGAGGGGCGTTCAGTTTCCATGGTGACAGCCCAACAAGCAGGGATGTGACTTGAAAGAAACGTCGGGGATCATGGAGTTCTTTCCATGGAGATGGAAAGGGGGCTTTCTGAGGCTCACATAGGGGGCAGGGGTAGGGAAATTGGAGAAACGAAGCCATTCATCTCTATGGCAACAGATGGAAAAAGTGGAGTCACTCAGGACAGTGAAGCTTTCTCTCTCTGATGCTAGAGGGCTGTTACAGGTTCCCTTTGACCTATTTAAATTTTTTAAATGTCCCTCCATGTGCCATATAAATTCATCTTTCATATCACCAGTATGCCTCCACACTTTGGGAAAACTGGACCAGTGTATGTACTATAGTCTCTCTTTGAATAGTTAAGGAGAGCAGTTAAGACATTGTTTATCTGAATTCTTTGGAAATAAATGCTCTGCAAATGGGGAGCATGCAGTAGCCCCAGCTTACCTTTCATGATCCACGAGGGCAGGGAGCTTGTCTATCTCATTCACTCCAGCACTTTAGAATGGTGTCTCACACATGGCAGGCATTCAGTAAATGTATATGGAGTAAATCATCCTTTTCTTGTTGTCTCCAACTGGGAGTTCCAAGAATATAAAAATGCTTCAAGTTCCCTGCATATGCTATACCATTTAAGACTCAGTTTAGGAGCTAGGCACGGTGGCTCACATCTGTAATCCCAACACTTGGGGCGGCAGAGGCAGGAGGATCACTTGAGACCAGGAGTTTGAGACCAGCTTGGGCAACATAGTGAGACCCGTATCTCTACTAAAAATAAAAAATTCGCCAAGCAGGGTGGCACGTGCCTGTGGTCCCAGCTACTTGGGAGGCTGAGATAGGGAAAATACTTGAGCCCCAGAAGATGGAGCTGCAGTGAGCCATGATCACGCCACTGCATTCCAGCCTGGTTGACAGAGCTATGAAGCCCCTAGCTAGGCTCTCCTCTTGGATGTTTCTGTCATACCCTCCAGGTATCATAATAACAGCATTTGCCTCATTACATTGAAATCATGTGTTTGCCTGTCGCCTCACCTAGCTGTTACAGCCTCAGGAGGAATGACTATACATATTTATATCCCAGCAGTTAGCACAGTGCCTGGCACTCGAAAGGTCCTCAATAAATATTTAATTGACATAAATGCCTTTCTCTTGCTTATCAAGTCTGCACTCTCATGGCAGACTGTACATCCTCCATAATATGGGCCAGTTTACTGATTCAATCTTTCTTCCTTTTACTTTCTAGCACATATGTATTACATTTTTTATTTATTTTGTCTTTCACTAGGTCTATAATTCACCCCTCTTCTGTAGTAGAGGTGGTTAAAAGCATGGGCTCCAGAATCAGATCTGGATCCAACAGAGTTGGGTTCAAATCTCAGCTGAATGTAACACTATTGGGCCATTTACTTTACCTTCTATGAGCCGCAGTTTCCTCATCTGTAAATCAAGATGCTATGGTTTGAATGTTCCCTCCAAAACTCATGTTGAAATTTAATGGCCAATGTAACAGTATTGGAATGTGGGGCATTTAAGAGGTGAACAGATGAATGCTGTTTGTTTTCATGGGGGTGGGTTAGTCATTGAGGGAGAGGGCGCCTGTTAAAAGGATGAGTTCAAGGTGATGGGGAGGAAGGCAGCAAATCACACTGCCACGTGTGTTCCTATGCAACAATTTTGCATGTTCTTCACATGTACCCCAAAACCTAAAATGCAATAAAATAAATAAATGGGGAAAAAAAAAAAAAGGATGAGTTCAGCCCAATTTCCTCTCTGTCTTGTGCACTCACTCACCCTGTGATGCTTTCCAACATGGGATGAGGCCCTTACCAAGATGCCAGCAGCATGCTCTTGGACTTCCCAGCTTCCAGAATAATGAGCCAAATAAATCTCTTTTTTTTTTTTATAAATTACCCATTGGTAGTATTCTGTTATGGCAGGGAAAAAAAAGGACTAAGAAACTGCAGTATAACAGCACCTATTTTTTTTAAATTTTATGTTATGTGTATTATATCACATTTTTTAAATTATACTTTAAGTTCAGGGATACATGTACAGATAGTGCCGTTTTGTTACACAGGTATACACTTGCCATGGTGGCTTGCTGCACCCATCAACCCATCATCTACATTAGGTATTTCTTCTAAAACTATCCCTCCCCTATCCCCCTACCCCTCTACAGGCCCCAGTGTGTGATGCTCCCCTTTCTGTGTCCATGCATTCTCATTGTTCAACTCCCACTTATGAGTGAGAACATGCGGTGTTTGGTTTTCTTTTCTTGTGTTAGTTTGCTGAGAATGAGGGTTTCCAGCTTCATCCATGTCCCTGCAAAGGACACAAACTCATCCTTTTTATAGCTGCATCCTTTTTACAGTATTCCATGGTATATATGAAGAGCACCTATTTCTTATGGCACTTAACTTGTGAGGTTTTTTTGTTTTATTTTGTTTCTGGTTTTGTTATTGTTTTTTCTTGAGACAAAGTCTGGCTCTTGTCACCCAGGCCGGAGTGCAATGGCACAATTTCAGCTCACTGTAACCTCTGCCTCCCAGGTTTGAGTGATTCTCCTGCCTCAGCCTCTCAAGTAGCTGGGATTACAGGCACCAACCACCACACCCGGCTAATTTTTTTTTTTTATTTTTAGTAGAGACGGGGTTTCACCATGTTGGCCAGGCTGGTCTCAAACTCCTGACCTCAGGTGATCCGCCCACCTTGGCCTCCCAAAGTGCTAGGATTACAGGCATGAGCCACCGCGCCTGGCCACTTGTGGGGATTAATTGAGAAAATGCATGTGGAGGGAGTGAAAAACGGCTTCCCTTCACTTTTCTGGGTTCCGTGGATGGGCTATGAATTAAATGGGCATAAAACAGATTAACAGTAGAAAAAAACATTAATTACATACATACGCACAAGAATCACACAAACTGTGAAACTTGAAGAAGGGTCAGATGATTGAAGCTAACCCTGAGCTACAGGAAGGAATAGGGCTTGAGGCTTCTACGGAGTGGTGGCAACACAAGTTAGGCGGGGGTAAGGGGAGGAAATGTGTGGTGAATAAACGTTGTCTTATTAGGCAAAAAGTTTCTCAGGTAATAAAAGCCATGTCGGAGCAGCCCTCAGAAAAATAGGTGATAGTCTGTCTGGGTACAGTGTCAATGTCCAGTCTCCTCTCCTGTGATCTATGTTAATCTTCCTGGTTGATAAAATTCCCAGAGACGGGATTCATGACAATTAAGTTCCTTTTGGAGGAGCCAGCTTTAGGCAGATAAGGGGAGCTCGGAGACAGCCACTGTCTGTATCCACTGTTCCCCAAGTGCCCTCAGTTCAAATAATCAGTATACCAAAGTGGCATATTTTGAGGTGCCATTTCCTGAACTCCTGCATTTCCCCTGTCTGAAACTTCCCTGGAAGTTTCACAGACTAACAGTTGAATTAATGTCTGAGAGAAAAATTGAGTCAGTAGCTGAGTGGTAAGAGACCTGAGAATAGGTCAGTCCACCTAAACAGCTGTGTCTCATTTCAGGAGGTGGTGTTGCAGGTGGCCTCCCATCAAAGTAAGCCCTCTAGATGATGCAAACAGGTATTTAATAAGAGACATTTCTATGGAAACAAAAAAAAGACAAAGGTTAATGTTTGGAGAAGTCTATAAAGTAGTTCCTTTTTTTCTTTCCTTCTTTTTCTTTTTTTAAACAGGGTCTCACTCTGTCACCCAGGGTGGAGTGCAGTGGTAAGATCTCAGCTCACTGCAACTCTGCCTCCCGGGTTCAAGCGATTATCATGCCTCAGCCTCCAGAGTAGCTGGGATTACAGGTGTCTGCCACCACACTCGGCTAATTTTTTGTTTGTTTGTTTGTTTTTTAATTTTTAGTAGAGATGGGATTTCACCATGTTGGCCAGGCTGGTTTCGAACTCCTGACCTCAAGTGGTCTGCCCACCTCGGCCTCCCGAAGTGCTAGGATTACAGGGGTGAGCCACCACAACCAAGCCTATAAAGTAGTTTCTGAGTCTGGAGGGCAACCAGTTGAGATTTCTAGATACTAAACTTGAAGCATTTTCAGTTGGAGTGGGGGCAGGCAGTGGCAATATGACCTACTTTTCTGGTTTGCAGTTGGCATCAAGTGTTACAGTGAACTTTCTGAGTGGTCCACACATCAACAGGCACAATGCTTATCCATAAATAAGTTGTTGTGGTGATTTCTCTGACGTTTACGTCAAGTCATGCATTTCAGTTTTCAGGGCTTCAGGAAAGGGCGTTTTAATTTCAGAAATTGCAAGTCAGCAAGGTAGAAGAAAAATTGGAAATATTAGTTTGCAGAGTCATAGCCAGACACTGGAGAAACTAGAAGAATTCAAGATTTAGTCCAGTTTACAGGTAAATAATAAATCTTCAAAAAGAATGAACTAAGATCTAATAATGGGTGCACTATAATTTTCTTTTGAAACATAATTTTTCTCTTTACAGTCACCCCCATTCCTACCAAATATAATCACAGTAAGACCAGTTTATTCACAAAATAACTTATTTTCATTAAACTCGGCCTGATTATTTACGTAAGTACTGCAAGAATGGTGATTGTTAGTGCGTGGTGGTGCATGCCTGTAGTCCCAACTACTCAGGAGGCTGGGGTGGGAGAATCGCTTGAACCCAGGAGGCGGAGGTTGCAGTGAGCCAAGATCACGCCACTGCACTTCAGCCTGGGCAAGAGAGTGAGACTCTGTCTCAAAAAAAAATAGTAACTGATCTTATAGTCTCTTTTAAGTCTGGAACTTTTAATAAGGAATTACAGATTGGACTTTTGAAAGCTTCTTGAGGCTATAAAGCCAAACTGAAGACTCATCATCAAATTTCGCCTCTAATATTTGTAGATTTGCATGAATTCGTCTCTTCTCAAGGTCCCCAAAATATTTTGAGGTTCTTGGGCTTGCCAGGAAATAACCTACCTGTAAGGCAACCAGATGAAGTGTGTGTTCAAGATACCAAGGCAGTTTTTTCCCCAAGGACTTTATTGGCCCTACAAAGTCAACCTTAGTTCCCTAAAGTTATCTAGTCATATCAGAAAATATCACATTTCAATCAAAGCCTTAGTAATATAACCAGTGTCTCCAGTTGTGCCCTATCACAAAGAAAACAGGCTCTTATTTAACGTATGCAAATAATTATATTGCCATGAAAAGTAAGAATATTTTGGCCAGGCGCACTGGCCTCACGCCTGTGATCCCAGCACTTTGGGAGGCCGAGGTGGGCAGATCACCTGAGGTCAGGAGTTCGAGACCAGCCTGACCAACATGGAGAAACCTGTCTCTACTAATAGTACCAAAATTAGCCAGGCATGGTGGCACATGCCTGTAATCCCAGCTACTCCGGAGGCTGAGGCACGAGTCTCTTGAACCCAGGAGGCAGAGGTTGTGGTGAGCCAAGATTGTGCCATTGCACTCCAGCCTAGGCAACAAGAATGAAACTCTGTCTCAAAAAATATTAATAATAATGAGAATATCCAAAAGTAGTTTTCAAATTCTGGAAAGATCAGGTATGGAGAAAAAGGTAAATATTGCAATTCTATTTACAAAAGTATAATTTACCAAATTTTGTAAGTTATAGATAGTTTAAAAATTTTTTAAGTTTTTTTAAATTCAGTAAACAAAATATAAGAAGAATCAGCAATTTCTTTTTTCTTGAGACAGAGTCTCGCTCTATCACCCAGGCTGAAGTGCCATGGCACGATCTAGGCTCGCTGCAACCTTTGCTTTCCTGGATTCAAATGATTCTCCTGCCTCAACCTTCCCAGTAGCTGAAATTACAGGTGCCTGCCACCATGCCCAGCTAATTTTTGTGTCTTTAGTAGAGACGGGGTTTCACCATGTTGGCCAGGTTGGTCTCAAACTACTGACCTCAGATGATCCACCCACCTCAACCTCCCAAAGTGCTGGGATTACTGGTGTAAGCCACCGTGCCTCGCCAAGAATCAGCAAGGTTTTAAACAAAAAGTCATTTTTAAAAATTTAATCTTTTTGTCAGTTCAATTCCACATAATTAATGCTCAATCTGCTTGATGTTGAGTTAGTAGTTTCATGAGTCCATCGGTTTCTTCATTACAGTTCTGGAAATTCTTAGCCAGTCCAACGGTATGATTTTTGTATTTTTTTAGTGGAGACAGGGTTTTGGCATGTTGGCTGGGCTGGTCTCAAACTCCTGTACTTGCTAGATTATTATGGGCTACAGGTTTCCGATAACTTTTTTCCACGAATTTTTCTGAAGAAGCAGTTTTGGACTGGAGCTGATTATAAAAGCTTTCAGAGAAGAATAAAACAATCACCAGGGATGACAAAGACTTAGAATCGCCAAGGTCAAAAATCGGATGAGTGTTTATTATAATCAGCAATTGACAAATAAATTTGTTTACTTCTGTGGCATACATTTTAACATAGTAAACAAAATTATGATTGATAACATATTAGGTTTCTAGGAATCTCATATAAATTTTGGAACACTCATATCAATAATG
Source organism: Sapajus apella (assembly GCF_009761245.1). NCBI lineage: Eukaryota > Metazoa > Chordata > Mammalia > Primates > Cebidae > Sapajus > Sapajus apella. Next base: position 7,100,912 of record NW_022437031.1, read on the forward strand.
TATCCATAAATATAACAAAGAAACTTTAATGTCACTTACTATTATTTGACAGTGCTTTCATTATAACTTAACATATCAAATAAGCCTAATTTGTTTAATGTCTCTCTTTTACAAGGTGAGAGACACATCATTTGTGTTTTCCAGGGACCTAGCTGGAAAATTCTAAAGTTAATTCTAAGTCAAAAAGACTTAATTTAAAATTCTATTTTGGGCCAAGGCAGGAGGATTGCTTGAGGCCAGGAGTTCAAGAGCAGCCTGGGCAACATTAGTGAGACCCTGTCTCTAAATTAATGATGATAATAATAATAATTTTTTTTTAATTTTCATTTTAGGAAGTTTGTCAAAAGTGTCATAAAAGGCTGGGGATGGTGACTTGTGCCTGTAATCTCAGCACTTTGGGAGGCCGAGCCAGGAGGATCCCTTGAGCATAAGAGTTTGAAACCAGCCTAGACAATAGAGGGAGACCACATCTCCATTAAAAAAAAAAAAAAATGTCAGCTGGGTGTGGCGGCTCACACCTGTAATCCCAACACTTCAGGAGGCTGAGGTGGGAGAATCACTTGAGCTCAGGAGTTCAAGATCAGCTTGAGCAACATAGTAACATCCCCATCTCCATAAAAAATTAAAAATTTTATAATTACAAAAATTTAATCTCAAAAAGTTTTAAAACACGTGATTAAATAGGATCACAGGTCACTATATCATTCATTTAACCAGAGTCATAATTAAGACTTCAAAGGCAAATAAAGTTACACAGTTGTAGGAATAGCCTTAGCTCTTTTAATAGAGAGGACTCTGAGAGAGGCGCAGTGGCTCATGCCTGTAATCTCAGCACTTTGGGAGGCTGAGGCAGGTGGATCACTTGAGGTCAGGAGTTCAAGACCAGCCTGGCTGACATGGTGAAACCCTGTCTCTACTAAAAATACAAAGATTAGCCAGGCATGATGGCACACACCTGTAATCCCAGCTACTCAGGAGGCTGAGGCAGGAGAATCAGTTAAACCCAGGGGCAGGAGGTTGCAGTGAGTCCAGATGGTGCCCCTGCACTCCAGCCTGGGACAGAGTGAGACTCTGTCTCAAAAAAAAAAAAAAAAAAAAAATAGAGAGGACTCTTTTCTTTGTAAGTATCAAAGACCTGGTAAAAGACAACGTGAAGCACAGGAAATTGTTTTGATAAGAAACAGATCTTTTTATTTAGGCAGATCACTCAAAAGGTGAAAAAAAAATCTTTCACTATATCTCATCAATACTATAAGAAAATCTTGTCTTTATAAAAAAGAAGACTAATTCTAGTTTTACCATCAGCATACTTTTGATATTAGGGCTCATTTTTAAACCTTTACAATAAATTCATTTAATTTTAGTCAGTTTAACCACACAAGATTCTTCCTCACTTACTCTCTCTCTTCCCAATTTCAAATCCATTAAATTTTTGTCCATCTTTTCTTCATTTGTTCTGAAACAATCTTTAAATAACCTCCAAGCTAGACAAAATTATCTTTCCCTCAACAACAACAAAAAAATATTCTCATACTGTAGATCATCTTTCTTTGTACACTTTGTATACAGTGTTCTCTTATTTCTAGTAGTTTTAATTACATATTAGGATTTTTTAAGTCTTAGTAACTGATATGATTTGACTCTGTGTCCTCACCCAAATCTCATCTGGAATTGTAATCCTCATGGTGTCAGGGAGGGACCTGTAATCCCCACGTGTCCAGGGAAGGAAGCAATTGGATTATGGGGACGGTTTCCCCTATGCTGTTCTCACGATACTGAGAAATTCTCACAAGATCTGAGTTGTTTTGTTTTGAGTCTCATTCTGTTGCCCAGGCTAGAGGGCAGTGGCTCAATCTCGGCTCACTGCAACCTCCACCTCCCAGGCTCAAGCAATGCTCCTGCTTTGGACTCCCAAGGTGCTGGGATTACAGGCATGCACCACCATGCCCAGCTAATTTTTGTAGTTTTTAGTAGAGACAGGGTTTCATCATGTTGGCCAGGCTGGTCTCAAACTCCTGACCTCACGTGATCCACCTGCCTCAGCCTCCCAAAGTGCTGGGATTACAGGCGTGAGCCACTGCACCCAGCCAGCTATAGCTTTTTACTGTTAATAGAAAAAACGTTTAAGATTTTTCAGGCTGGGTATGGTGGCACACACCTGTAATCCCAGCAATTTGGTAAACGGAAGCGGGTGGATCACCTGAGGTCAGGAGTTCGTGACCAGCCTGACTAACACGGTGAAACCCTGTCTCTACTAAATACAAAAAGAAAAAAAAAAAATAGCCGGCCGTGGTGGCACAAGCCTATAATCCAAGCTACTTGGGAGGCTGAGATAGAAGAATCACCTGAACCCGGGAGGCGGAGGTTGCAGTAAGCCAAGATCGCGCCATTGCACTCCAGCCTGGGAAACAAGAGCAAAACTCCATCTCAAAAAAAAAAAAAAAGATTTTTCAGGGTATTTTGTTGTTGCTGTTTGTTTGCTGTTGAGAATCCTCTTCCTAAAGTTTGCATATCAGAAGGGATAGTTGTTGGATAAGACAAAGTAGAAAATTTACATCTCAAAGGCACAGAGAATGAATGTAAGTTTTCACCAAGAAGGGCACATATTTGCCTATTCGAGGTCTAGCATAATTACTTTTTAATTTTTTCTTCTTTTTTCTTATGTGTAGGACTGTTCTGTTTCCAATGTTCTAATTTTTTAAACATCTTGAGATAAATAGGTGAAGTTCGGAGATTCATAATAAGGATACGTGGGCTTTGATTTGCTTCTAGAGGCACATTCATGTTTTTGTAAGGACTTAATTTGTAAGACAAAGACAATTGTTTTTAATTTCCCCCAAAATTAGGTTGCAGGCTGAATTATATCAAAGGATTAACCAATCCATCTAATTACATTATCTATAATTTGCTCCTTTATATCAGGGAGATTTCCAACTAAAATGGAAATTAAAAGATTCCTCTGTTCTAGATTTATAGCTGTTCATCTTCTGAATGTTTTAATAATCTGTTTTCTTTCTTTCCAAGTATGTGGTTCCATTTTAGCTCAAGGGAGAAGGCCTTTTTAAAAAAAAAAGCTGGGCATGGTGGCTCTCGCCTGTAATCCCAGCACTTTGGGAGGCCAAGGTGGGTGGATCACAAAGTCAGGAGATTGAGACCATCCTGGCTAACATGGTGAAACCCTGTCTCTACTAAAAATACAAAAAATTAGTCAGGCTTGGTGGCTGGTGCCTGTAGTCCCAGCTACTCAGGAGGCTGAGGCAGGAGAATTTCTTGAACCTGGGAGGCAGAGGTTGCAGTGAGCTGAGATCACACCACTACACTCCAGACTGAGCAGCAGAGTGAGACTCTGTCTCAAAAAAAAAAAAAAAAAAAAAAATTCCTATTATGCTCTGAATATATATAAACCAAATTTCTAAATCAAAGTTATACCTAACAAATCACTCAAGACTAATAAGCCAAAACCCAAACTAATAAGCCTCTTTTGGCTTTAACCATGGACACATGAGGCATCTCCAGAGAGGGAGCAAGAAGATACAGCCCTTCCAAGGTACAAAGCCACTCCCAAAGACAGCCAGAAATAAACCTTAAGACAATGATCCTGAGAGCTAGCAACAGTAGGTACACTAGCCTCAAATGGGGCACAACCCACAGTTCTCTCCAGCCATATTTTGGGGACAATAGTGAGACAAAATGAGACAAATAGAAAAGCAATAGCTGTCCACGGGAGGGAAAGGATCACTAACAAAGGGGTATTCCAAATCCAAAAGTCATAATTCAAAGCAATTCTTACAAATATTTCTCTCCTTAGCTAAAGGAATGTAATGAGTGTAAGGTCTTTCAGGCTGACTGATGGTGCCATGGACTGCATGGTAACCTCTGTAACCTGCACATACACCTCCAGATGAGTTCCTGGAAATAGAAAGTTTGAAATAACTGGAAAACCACAAAAGGGAAGAATGACCAACCCCTGCGGCACCTAATTAACTTTCGGACATTCTTCTATTGTTCCTTATTCCCACCCCAACTGAAAAAGCAACCGGCCTTTGTAACTGACTTTGGTCAACCTTGTCACTCCAGACCCTATGACCCCCTCCAAGCTTGCAAAAAGCACTCTGAACTATAACTTCTGTAACTTTCTACTGCCTACCCCAAACCTATAAAACCAACTGCTATCCCTCCGCCCTCCACTGACTCTCTTTTCAAACTCAGCCTGCCCGCACTCAGGTGAATAAACAGCCATGTTGCTCACACAAAGCCTGTTTAGGGGGTCTCTTCATTCAGAGTGCATGTTTAACATTTGGTGCTGAAACCCAGGATGGGGAACTCCTATGGGAGACCAAACCCTTTGTCCCTGTTATCTTTGTGCTCCCTCCCTGAAGACACCTACCTACGACCTAGGCTCATTAGACCAACCTGCGCATCCACTCACCATCCTCAGATCAGGTAAGTGCTTTGCCTCAACTCTCTTCTTTAGCCCTTCTCGCTGGCTGTCCATCTTCTTCTCCTTTCGGTTTCATTTTCCTCTCCCTTTCAGTGGAGACAAGAAAGGCAGGACTTTCCATGAGGTTCATGACTGGAAAAAATCCTGTGTAGGTCACAGAACTGGGAAGACAGTCTTTCCTCTGTGACTGATCATTGCAGAGATGCCTGCTCTGGTCACTCACTCACACTTGTAGGTGATGGATCAACGCGGGGATGCCCCCTTTGACCGAATCACCCCTGGTACAGACCAAGGTTTAGTCTGGGACGCCTGCTAAGCTGCTTGTTTGCGCACTCACTTTTCTTGTCTCCGCCACTCTTCTTAAACTATGGGCAATCTCCCGCACTCCATTCCTCCCTCCTCTCCCTTAGCCCGCATTCTGAAAAACCTCAGACCTCTCCAGCTCTCACCTGACCTAAAACCTAAGCATCTTATTTTCTTCTGCAATACCACTTGGCACCAATGTAAATTGACAATGGCTCTAAATGGCCAGAAAACGGTACCTTCGATTTTTCTATCCTGCAGGATCTAGACAACTTTTGCCGTAAAATGGGCAAATGGTCTGAAATTCCCTACGTCCAGGCATTTTTTTACACTCAAATCCCTCCCTAATCTCTGCTCTCAATGCAACCTGTCCCAAATTTTCCTTCTCTCCCTTCCATCCACCCCTCCTGCCTCCACCAGTAACCCAGAATCCTACTCGTCCATCAACCCTTCCGACCTTTCTCCTCCCCACCTGTCCAGACCAGACCCTAATCCAGGCCCTAATCTCCCCCTAGAGCCTTCCCTCTTCTTCCTCTGCCCACAACCCACCTCCTTATGCCCTTCCTGTCACCTCCCCACCTCATACCCGTCCCATTTACAGTTTAGCCCTGCAGCTAACTCCTCCACCCTGCCCAACAATTCTCCCTTCGAGAGGTGGCTGGAGCCAAAGGAATAGTTAGGGTGTAAGTTCATTCCTCTTTATCCGACCTTTCCCAAATCAGCCAATGGTTAGGCTCCTTTTCATCAGATCCTCCAATACTTAACTCAGTCCCATAATCGCATGTGGAGTGACTTAAATGTCATCCTTACTTCTACTCTTACCCCTGAAAAACACTTAATATGCATTTTATCACCCAATCAGCCCCTGAAAATAAAAAAAAAGCTACAGAAATTAGAATCTGGCCCTCAAACCCCACAACAGGAATTGATCAACCTCGCCTTCAAGGTGTTCAATAATGGAGAAAAAGCTGCCCAGTGGCAGTGCATCTCAGAACTACAGATGCTTACCTCTGCTGAAAGACAAACCCTAGCACACCACCGGCTCACAAAGATTCCGAAGTGCCCAGATTGCAGCATCCAGCTGCCCCTCCCGGACCTTGCTTCAAGTGTCAGAAACCTGGCCACTGGGACAAGGAATGCCTGCAGCCTGGGATTCCTCCTAAGCCATGTCCTGTCTGTGCAGGACCCCACCGGAAGTCAGACTGCCCGACTCAAACTGCTATCTCTAAGGCTCCAGGAGACCAACCCCATAGCCCTCAGTCTAACTCTTTCCCTGATCTCCTCAGCTTAGCAGCTAAAGACTGATGCTGCCCGAACATCTCAGAGGCCCCCTGGACCATCATGGATGCTGAGCTTCGAGTAACTCTTATGGTGAAGGGTAAGTCCATCCCCTTCTTAACATGGGGGCCACCCACCCCACGCTGCCTTCTTTTGAAGGACCTGTCTCCTTGGCCTCCATAACTGTTGTGGGAATTGACAGCAAGGCCTCTGGGCCTCTCAAAACTCCCCAAGTCTGGTGTCAGTTAGGCCAGCATTCCTTTCCACATTCTTTCCTAATCATCCCCACTTGTCCAGTTCCCCTGTTAGGCCGAGATATCCTAGCAAAATTGTCTGCCTCCTTAACTAGTCCTGGGCTACAGCCACACCTCATTGTCACCTTCTTCCCCAAACCAGTGCCTCCCTCAATAGCTCCCCTTATGTCTGTCTACCTTAACCCTAGGGTGCGGGGCACCACCTCCCCATCCTTTGGTACAAGTCACTCACCCCTCATCATCCCTTTAAAACCTAACCACCCTTACCCTGCCCAACACCAGTGCCCCATCCCACAACAGGCTTTAAAAGACCTAAAGCCTGTTATCTCCCATCTATTACAACATGGCCTTTTAATTCCTACTAACTCTCCTTACACTTCCCCTATCCTACCTCCAAAACCCAGACAAATCCTACAGACTAGTCCAAAACCTCCGCCTTATCAATCAGATTGTGCTTCCCATCCACCCAGTTGTACCAAACCCCTATACTCCCCTATCTTCCATACCCCCTTCCACAACTCGCTGTTTCATTCTTGACCTGAAAGATGCCTTTTTCACCAACCACTTACACCCCTCCTCTCAGCCTCTTTTCACCTTTACTTGGACTGACCCCGACACCCACCAGTCCCAGCAGTTAACCTGGACCGTTCTTCCCCAAGGCTTCCAAGATAGTCCTTATTACTTTAGTCAAGCCCTTTCCCAGGATACTTTCCCCTCCAGATACCAGGTTTTGCCCTCCTAACCAAACCACTTTATAAACTTACAGAAGGAAACTTAGCTGACTCTATAGACCAAAAATCCTTCCCCGATTCTTCCTTCCGTTCTCTAAAAAAGACCTTAGAGACTGCTCCTACTTTAGCGCTCCCCAACTCCTCTCAACCCTTCCCTTTCGACACAGCAGAAATAAAAGGCTGTGCCGTCGGAATTCTTACTCAGGATCCAGGTCCACGGCCTGTAGCCCTTTTATCCAAACAACTTAACCTCACAGTCCTGGGCTGGCCCTCATGACTACACACGGCAGCAGCTGCCGCCCTGATACGCTTAGAATCCCTCAAAATCGCAGGCTATGCCCCACTTACCGTCTATAGCGCTCACAACCGCCAACGTTTAGTTTCCTCTTCACACTTTACACACATACTTTCCGCCCTTTGCCTCCTCCAACTCTATTCACTATTCATTGAAACCCCCACAGTAACCATTGCTTTTGGTCCTGACTTCAACCCAGCTTCTTACTTAACACCCAGTACAAATCCTGAACCCCCCATGACTATATCTCCCTAATCCATATAGCATTCTCCCCATTTCCCCATCTTTCTCTTTTTCCTATTCCAGACCCAGACCACACATGATTTACTGACAGCAGTTCCTCCAAGCCCAGTCAGTTGGCACTGGCCAAAGCTGGGTATGCTGTTGTATCCCACTCGTCTAGTATCGAGGCTGCCACACTCCTCCCTTCCACCACTTCTCAGCAAGCTGAACTGATTGCCTTAACCCATGCTCTTACTCCTGCCAAAGGACTACATGTTAATATCCATACTGACTAAATTCTCCTTCCACATCCTACACCACCATGCTGCCATATGAGCAGAAAGAGGTTTTCTCACCACGCAGGGGTCTTCTATTATCAATGCTCCCTTAATAAAGATCCTCCTTACAGCTGCGCTCCTCCCAGCCAAGGCCAGAGTTAGCCACTGCAGAGGACTCAGGATTTGAGCCACTCTTAAAGAACCCACAGGGTATAGCCCCTTTGAACTCCTATATGTTTGCACTTTTCTGCTTGGGCCTAACCTTATTCCAGACACCAGTCCTCTTGGTGACTATCTTCCAGTCCTCCAACAGGCCAGACATGAAATCCACCAGGCTGCTAATTTCCTCTTACCCACTCCAAATACCCGGCCATATGAAAACACCGTAGCTGGAAGGTCAGTCCTAGTTAAAATCCTAACCCCTCAGTCTCTGCAACCTCAGTGGATAGGACCCTTCCTTGTCGTCTATTGCACCACAACCGCTGTCCATCTACAAGACCCTCCCCAGTGGGTCCATCATTCCAAGATAAAGCTGTGTCCATCAGACAATTGGCCTGACTTCTTTGCCTCCACCTGGAAGTCGCAAGTACTCTCCCCCACTTCTCTTAAACTCATTCCCATCCCCGAAATGGAAGAGTAACCCTACATAAACCCAATATACCTTTTACTTTCATTAGGCATCTTTTTCTTAACACCACTATTTAATGCAGTCGCCCCTACTGCTTAAACCGCACCTCAGAAAGTCTCTGTTTGTATTATTTTCTAACTGTGCTCAAATTCACTGTGCTCATTTACTTGTACATGCCCTGCTTTTGTTTAAGTTGTCGGTTTACACTTTTCCTCCAGGCAATTACAGCTGATATTTCATGGTTTTACCCTCAGGCTACCACATTTAATTCTCTCTTAGAGTGGATAGATAATCTTCGGTGTCAGGGAACTCTCCAATATTCCATCCACCCTGATAAAGTCCTCTTCTTTTCTTTTATACTCACTCTTAATCTCACTCTCGTTCTCTGCTCATACCCAGTCTTGTTAATGAAAGTGAGTGGTTACTTATAGATACCACACGCTTCCTCATACACCATGAAAACAAAAGCTCTCCCTCCACACAGTTAACCTACAAAACCCTGCTACAACCTTTAACAGCCACAGCCCTTGCTAGTTCCTTTGGTGTCTGGATACAAGACCCCAGCCCCCTCAGAACACTTTCTCATCTTTTCAGTTTACACTTCCAGTTCTGTCTAAGCCAAGGACTTTTTTCCTCTGTGGTTCTTCTTCTTACATCTGCCTTCCTACCAACTGGACAGGCACTTGTACTCTAGTTTTCTTTACTCCCAAAATTCAGTTTGCCAACAGAGACAAAAGCATCCCTGTTCCCCTTGTGGTCTCAACATGACACAAGTGGGTTATTCCATTGATCCCCTTACATGTAGGTTTAGGAATTACTACTGCACTCGGCACACGCCTTATCACTTCAGTCGGTACTTTCCGTAGCCTCTCTAATGATTTCTCTGCTAACATTGCAGAATTAATCACTATCCCTTCCTCAAGCTCAAGTAAATTCCCTAGCTGCAGTTGTCCTCCAAAACCAGAGGTCTTGATTTACTGACTGCTGAAAAAGGAGGTCTTTGCCTATTCCTAAATGAAGAATGTTAACTTTATGTAAACCAGTCCAGCCCCGTATATTGATGCCATCAATAAATTAAAAGACAGAGCCCAAAAGCTGAATAATCAGGCAAATTGTTATTCTGGACCTGGCTGGACTGGCAGGACACTTTCTAACTGGGTGTCATGGCTTCTTCCAATCCTTAGTCCTCTGATACCTATTTTTCTCCTCTTATTCGGACCTTGTCTTTCCTGACTAATCTCTCAATTCCTACAAAATCACATCCAAGCAATAACCAGTCAGTCAATGTGATAACCAGTCAATACAACAAATGCTCCTACTAACAATGCCACAATATCGCCCTTTACCCTGAGATCTCCCAGCAGTCTAAATTCTTTCCCATTTTTAGGTTTCAGCACCTCCCCCAATCCTGCTTGAAAAAGCCCTGAGAAACATCATGCCATCACCCCTCTGTGCCGGCCTTCCTAATATTCCACTGCCCTCCACTATTCATTTCTTTTTCCTTTATATTACTATATAAAAAGACAGGAATGTAAGGTCTTTTAGGCTGACTGATGGTGCCATGGACTGCATGGTAATCTCTGTAACCTGCATGTACACCTCCAGATGAGTTCTTGGAAATAGAAAGTCTGGAGTAGCTCGAAAATCACAAAAGGGAAGAATGACCAACCCCTCCAGCACCTACTTAACTTTGAGACATTCTTCTATTGTTCCTTATTCCCACCCCGGCTGATAAGGCAACTGGACTTTGTAATGGATCTTGGTCAGCCTTGTGACTTCAGATCTTATGACCCCCTCCAAGCTTGCAAAACCCTGAATTGTAACTTCTGTAACTTTCCACTGCCTACCCCAAACCTATAAAACCAACTCCTATCCCTCCGCCCTCTGCTGACTCTCTTTTTGGACTCAGCCCACCTGCACCCAGGTGAATAAGCAGCCATGTTGCTCACACAGAGCCTGTTTGGGGGGAATCTCTTCATTCAGAGAAAATGTTTAACGATGAGGAAATGGAGCTAGATTTGGAGGAGGGGAGTTTTAAATTAGGATCCTTAGCTACAAGATATTCTGGAGGGCCAAAGACAGGGAGTTGGGGAAGTATATGAGGGCAAAGAAGTAGAATTTACAATGAGTTAAAAGGATTTTACTTTGTTCTAATCTGATTTCTGCTTTTTGGTCTTGCTAAGGGTGTCTCTAAAGCTGGCTGTTATACTACTTTATGTCCTTTTTTCAATTTGACCTTCTCATAGGTACCAATAAATAGTGGTTTAGAAGAGCCCTCTAAAATTACATTTTTTAAATATAGCCAATGCATTTATCCTAAAAGTGACTCAAACCAATAAGTCTTTTCACAGAAAGATGTAGTGCTAGACCAAAAGTCATTCTAACTTTTGAGGTTTTGAATATGTGATCTGAAAGACCAAAATAGATTCCCTTTTATCAACTAAGATGTACCCTAAGGTTAAGAAAATAAGTTACCTATATTAGTCTATTCTCACGTTGCTGTAAAGAACTACCTGAGACTGGGTAATTTATAAGAGATTTAATTGGCTCATGATTCTGCTGGCTGTACAGGAAGCATGATGCTGGCATCTGCTTGGCTTCTGGTGAGGCCTCAGGAAACTTACAATCATGTCAGAAGGCAATGGGGTAGCAGGCACATCACATGGTGAAAGCAAGAACAAGAAAGCAAGGGGGCATTGCCACACACTTTTAAATGACCAGATCTCACTCACTATCATGAGGAAAATGCTAAGGGGGATGATGCTAATCATGAGAAATCTACCCCCTTTTTTTTTTTTTTGAGATGGAGTCTTGCTCTGTTGCCCAGGCTAGAGGGCAGTGGCACAATCTTGGCTCATCACAACCTCTGCCTCCCAGGTTCAAGTGATTCTCCTGCCTCAGCCTTCCAAGTAGCTGGGATTATAGGAGCCTACCATCACACCTGGCTAATTTTTGTATTTTTAGTAGAGTCGGAGTTTCGCCATGTTGTCCAAGCTGGTCTCAAACTCCTGACCTCAGGTGATCCACCTGCCTTGGCCTCCCAAAGTGCTGGGATTACTGGCATGAGCCACCATGCCCAGCTGGGATTACATTTCGATATGAGATTTGGGTGGAAACACACATCCAAACTATATCACCCACAGAATGTGGGATGCCTGCAGTCACAGACTCCCTGGTCTGTAACACTAGGCAATTGATATTAGGATGAGAGTTTCCAAGCACTAACCAAGCAATGAAGGTTAAAACAACAAAAGCCCTTTATGAACTGGGACTTCTTATTGCGACAGACTCACCTGAAAGCTGACTTGGTCAGTCAAAGACAATGCTGCTTGTCACTTCTTGTCTGAGGTTCCAACCTGTTTGACTGGCTGCCTGATGCAAGCCCGTACTTGAGCCCCACCCCACCAGATGGCAGATATCATAAAGAGTGTTCTCTGGTCAGAAAGCCAAGCTCTCAGGACATAAAACAAGATGAAAGGAGAACCTTATCCAGTTTATTTGTCTCTGGGACCCACACCAAAGTTCACCAAAACTGACACCACTTTGGTGACAACCTTAAACTCACCAATCTGTGAGGCTGACTTGAACAACAGGCTTATAAGGGCCTGTGCCCATGTTCTGCCCTGTGATTCTCCTCCTCATGACACATAACATGAAAGACAAAAGAAATGGAAAACAAGACCATATCTGGGAGGAAAAGGATCAGAAAACAAGAATATTCATACCCCCCTCCCCAAAATACTAGAATCCTTATACAAGAACCAGTTCAGTGGCCAGGCATGGTAGCACACACCTATAATCCCAGCACTTTTGGAGGCTGAGGTGGGCGGATCACTTGAAGCCAGGAGTTCAAGACCAGCTTGGCCAATGTGGCGAAACTCCATCTCTACTAAAAATACAAAAATTGGCCAGGCGTGATGGTGCACACCTGTAATCCCAGCTACCAGGAAGGCTGAGGCATGAGAATCACTTAAACCTAGGAGGCAGAGGTTGCAGTGAGTCAAGGTCATGCCACTGCACTCCTGCCTAGGTAACAGAGCAAGACTCTTATCAAAAAAAAAGAAGAAAAAAAAGAAAGAAAGAAAAGAAAACAAGAACTAGTTTACACACATTTCTTCTGCTAACCCAAATTTAGAAAGAGACTCAACAATCTTGCTTCAACCAGATTCTGCAGGAAGAGACCTGAAAACCTGATATGGTCAGAAATTTTACCTTTGCTAGCATTTTTGTCAGGGGGTCCCAGGATCCTATAGTTTCAGCATTCATGGAGCAAGCGGGTCCCTACCAGTGAAGCCCTGGGTTGGGTGCTGTTATGTATAAAATTTTTCTTTTCGTGCAGCAAAGAAAAATTAGTACTGGGACAAAGGATCTCTCAGCAAAGTTATTCTTTTTACTTCCTGCAGAAAGGGTACTCCTGTTAGCAATCTTGCCATTAGAGTACAACAAACAAAGGAAAGCAGACATATTTATTTCTTATGCATTTGGCGTTGTCCTTACTGCTGTGAGATCTCTGCTGGCTGGAGCCAGACTTCACAATCTAAACTAAAACCCAATTGGCTAATAACTTGAAACTTTTCTAAACAGGTAAAAGCAATGGAGAGCAAAAAAAGGAAGTCCAAATAAGGAAGGGGCATAGGCTTCAAGCTGGGACATGCCCATGACCACATTCAGCATAGATATCTTGGTTAAAGTACAAGGACATAGAATGTATTACGTGCCTGTATGCATGTCTAACAGCTACATAGGATAGGGCTTCTAGCAAAAAGCAAGAAGGCTTTTGAAGAAAGTGTTTAAAACAAACTATTATTTCTAACACTTATGAATTTTTCTTAAACAAGAAAGGAAACTTTGAAGAGGAACTTTTCTATTTCCCATAGGTGCCAACTATAGGGGAGCAAAAATTGCCTTTCCTCCACCCTTCTAGTTTCCTTGGCTGGGCTATGAATTAAATGAACATAAGACAGATTAACAGGATTTTGAAAACCTATTTCACTATATACATATGCATAGAAATCCCACAAAATATGAGACTTGAAGGTCAGGTGACTGCGTTATAAGACCAACAGGTTTGTATGCCCACTGTGCAGTAACATACCAATATACTGAAACAGAAGAGTTTGCAGCAGAGAAAGAGTTTAGTGATTACAGGGCACCAAGTGAGGAGATGGGAGGAGACCCTCAAATTCATCCTCTCAAGGGGTTTGGGGCTGGGATTTCTAAGGGGATCATGGAGGGTGAGGAGGCTGGAAAATTGGGGCTATTGATTGGTTGGGGTAAGAGGGATGAAATCATCAGGATGTGGAAACCGCTTTCTTTGGTGAGTCAGCTTCTTGTGGGGTTCTTCACCCCAGCTGATGTCAGTACTTTTACTGGCATACAGGACCTGAAAGAATATCTCAAATGGAAAACTTAACTAACATTTTATAATGTTCAAGTTGTGTTCTTTATTATCATTATGTTCATCAAGGATGAGTGAATTAGCACCTTATGGTTATAAATGTTGACTCATAATATTCAATTTAAGTCCAGCTACAATCAAGTTGGCTGAGTTCAGGCTCCCACCATGCTGGATCATAGCATCCCCAAATTTCAAAAACACCAAATGCACGTATAATGCTCCCATGAGTGATCATGAGGTGATTAGTCATTGTTCCATTGAGATGTCTTATTTAAGGGAAACAGATAAGCAATCTTAGTGTCCATGGCCCTGAAGAACCAGATGCCAGGTGTAATTTCAGTATAAGTCACCCCCAAGCGTTAATGGGCCTGAAGCAAGGAGGGTGGAACTTCCCTAGTGGGTGGCTGATTTCTCGGTTCTTGGTGGTTTAAGAAGGTGAATTGGAGGTGATAAGCATGTTGACGAGGAATGATTTGACTTGGATGTGCTATGTACAATAAATAACTGAACGGCCTATGTAATATTAAGGATTTGCTGTACTGGACAACGGGCATGTATGCAAATCTGTCCTTGTGATATGTTCAATAAATGTATGATTATGATAGGTTATTATGGTATTATTGTTCTTGCTGGATATTCATGGAGGTAGGAATTTAATGTATGATAATATATCAAAGTACAATGTATAATTAAGCATATATGATACTGGTACATTAACTTTTGGGGTTGAACAGGAATGCACAACGTCCATCATTGTAATATTAATTTATGTGGATTCTTCAATACTGACATGGAAGTTAAAATAAAATTATTGAGTAAGAAATCACTGGATACTTGAGATATAATTTAATCTTTGGGTGCTGGTGGTAAAGCAGGAACCTTACTTCTTGAATTTGTCCTGGGGAGGAGGGCCCTCCATTTTTGGTTTACAAGACCAGAGTAATTTAATTATACTACAAGGACTTCTTCATTTGAGTAACTTGTTTTCTATTAGACTAGTGAGTGACATAAAATACAAGGATGAGGGAAAAATATGTAATAGATTCTGCTTAGCCAATGATGATGAAGGGGTGTTCGACAGCTTGGCCTCTGATTCATGTAAGCTTAAAAAGGTCTGCTACTGAAAATCAAACACCGCATGTTCTCACTCATAGGTGGGTGTTGAACAATGAGAACACATGGACACAGGGAGGGGAGCACTACACACTGGGGCCTGTTGGGGGGAAATAGGGGAGGGACGGTGGGGGGAGGGGAATTGGGGAGAGATAGCAAGGGGAGAGATGCCAGATGTAGGTGATGGGGAGGAAGGCAGCAAATCAGACTGCCACGTGTCTACCTATGCAACAATCTTGCATGTTCTTCACATGTACCCCAAAACCTAAAATGCAATAAAATTGAAAAAAAAAAAGAAGGTCTGCTACTAAAATTCAACATAAGCATTGACTTAATGGTTGAAATATCATGCTTCACTGCTTGGATATGTGAAGTATTAGAACAATAGCTAGGATAAGAATAGAGAGGACAAAGGCCAGTACCCCTCTTAGTTTGTTAGGGACAGAGCATAGAATTGTGTAGGCAAACAAAAAGTATCACTGGTTTAACGTAGGGTGGTGGATTGAGGGGATTTGCCAGAGTCTAGTTGTCCGGGCCTCCAAATAGGTCAAGTGAGAATAAAGTAGTAATAGAATAAGGAGGATCAGGCTTAAGATGTCTTTGTACAGTAGGGGTGAAATAGAATTTTGTTAGAATCTGATGAAACTCCTGATGGGTTGTTAGATCCTGTCTTGTGGAGAAATAAAAGGTGGACGGCTCTAGGGCTACAATAACAAAGGGTAAGATGAAGTGAAGGTGAAGAATCATGTGAGGGTGGCCTTGTCAACTGAAAAGCCCTGTCAAATTCCAAATTCACTGCACCAGGTCAGTGCCAGTATATGGAATAACTGATAGGTTGTGATTTCTGTTGTACCTCAAAAGTTTATCTGTCCTCATGGTGGGACATAACCTATAAATGCTGTAGCTATTATGGCAAGTAATAAAATAATACCAATGTCTCAGGTTTCTAGACAAATATAAGACCTGTAGTATAAGCCTCATCCTACATGTAAGAAGAAGCAGATGAAGAATATTGATGTTCCATTGGCATGTAGATATTGGATAAATCAGCCATAATTTACACCTCAGCAGATATGTATGATGGAGAAGAATACAGTTATTATATCTGATATATAATGTATGGCTAGGAATAGTCCTGTAATAATTTGTAGGGCCAGGCAGACACCTAGAAGAGAGCCAAAATTTCATCATGCAGACATATTTGGTAGTGCTGATAGGTCAATAAATGAGTGATTGATAATTTTTATTAAGGGGTGGTGTTTTCGGATGTTGGTCATTAGAGTTCTTATAGTTGAAGTGCTGTATTAGGGTTCTCTAGAGGGACAGAACTAATGGAATGTATATATGGGAGTTTACTAAGTATTAACTCACACGATCACAAGATCCTACAATAGGCCGTCTGCAGGTTGAGGAGCAAGGAGAGCCAGTCCAAGTTCCAAAACTGAAGATCTTGGAGTCTGATATTTGAGGGCAGGAAGCATCCAGCATGGGAGAAAGATGTAGGCTGGGAGGGCTAGGCCAGTCTCTCCTTTCATTTTTCTGCCTGCTTGTATTCTAGCTGCACTGGCAGCTGATTAGATTGTGTCCACCTGGATGGGTGGGTCTGCCTTCCCCAGCCCACTGATTCAAATGTTACTCTCCTTTGGCAACACCCTTACTGACACAACCAGGATCAATACTTTGTATCCTTTAATCCAATCATGTTGACACTCAGTATTAACCGTCACTAGTACAATGATTTTTCATGTCACTGGTCATGGATAAATTCCATGTGAGAATTATGATATAGACTATGTTAAGAGTTAAGAAAGAGGAAAGAAACATGAAACGCGGCAGGCAGTTAAAGACTGGTTTACTTTAGGTAAAACCTGACAGGCGCTCCTGGCCTCTTTTGGTCAGGAGCACTTTCTCTTGCAGACTAAGAGTATATATTGGTTTTAGGGTGAGGGGGCTTATCACAAGCTTGGAATGTTCCTGTGTGGAAAGAGGTTGATGGTGGGGTTGGAATCTCTCTGGGAAGAGGGGAGGTTATCTTGGGCAGACATCTTTCCACCCCGGAGTGGGGTTATTTCGGGGCTAGCATCTTTCCAGCTGGAGTGGGGTTTATCTTAAGGCTAGCATGTCTCTGGTTGGAGAGGAGTTTGGAATGTTTCTGGTTTGGAATGTTGCGGTTTATGGTCGTTCTGACCTTAGCGATTAGGCTAATGCCTTTTGGATTTAGGTGGTTTTTCATTAAGGTGAACTTCAGAATGAGCGGCTTGTCCAAGATGGCGATGCACCTGCTCTGTCAAACTGTACTTTTATTAAGTACAATTTTTGTTGTGGGCTTTGTGGGTTT
The DNA here is from genome assembly GCF_009761245.1 of Sapajus apella. Taxonomy (NCBI): domain Eukaryota; kingdom Metazoa; phylum Chordata; class Mammalia; order Primates; family Cebidae; genus Sapajus; species Sapajus apella. The sequence goes on from NW_022437031.1 coordinate 7,118,191, forward strand.
TTCTTCAAAGCTTTCACCAATTTATTGAGGTTTAGGGTTGATCATTAGTGAACGAGTAGGTTGTGGTATTGTGTTAAATTTTGGTGGTGCTTTTCTGGGGTTCTTTTTTAATTTACTTTGGGTGAATGATAGTGATTTGGGGTGTACAACAGCGATTGCTACTAAAGAGTACCCTGAAGCTTGGGGCTCAAGTGCTGTTATTTGAGATGTCCTGTTGTTAAGTTTATTGTTAGAATCACTTATGGTTGGCCAGGCGTGGTGGCTCATGCCTGTAATCTCAGCACTTTGGGAGGCTGAGGTGGATGAATCACCTGAGGTCAGGAGTTCAAGACCAGCCTGACCAACATGGAGAAACTCTGTCTCTACTGAAAATACAAACTTAGCCAGGCATGGTGGCACATACCTGTAATCCCAGCTGAGGCAGGAGAATCTCTTGAACCCAGGAGCCAGAGGTTGCAGTGAGCCCAGATTGTGCCATTGCACTCCGGTCTGGGCAACAAGAGCAAAACTGTCTCAAAAAAAAAAAAAAAAGAATTATTTATGATTATGCGAATAGTGCATTATGATGAGGTAGAAATTGTTACTGATTATTAAAACATGAAACATTGGGTGATTTTTAAGGGTGAGGAAGTAGGGCTTTGTGAAGATTCTGTAGGTGTTGCTGTATCGTAGTTATGGTAATTGATTAATGCTGGTTTATCTTTGTCAGCATTTTTATTGTGACTGAGATTACTTGAGGAAACAGGGTTATATGATTAAGAATAAGATTAGAAATATTGGGATAAGAAAGGAGAGAAAATAGAGTCTGCTTAGGCCTTTTTGGCTGGATACAGTGATCAAGGCTAGTTTCTAGAGCTGAGCTACATTTTTTTTGGTATTGCTTTTTCTATTTAAATTAAGTATCATAAAAGGAATGCTGTATTTTGGCTTGCAGTGAGGTTTGAGTATGGTGTTATGTGATGTATTGTAATTGGGAAGAACCCCAGTATATCAGAGAATGTGTATGTGTATGAGCGGATTTTAAGTTTAAGATTGTTAGTCATGAGATTAAGTTCTATTGCTACTGAAAATCCTAGAATAGCTATGCCCAAGGCTATACGTTTTAGGTGAGGGGCATAGTTATTTGGGGAATAGGTATAGGAGTAATATTGCTGGAGATGAAAAATCTGGCAAAAGTACTACCAATTGCTAGCCACTTAATTTAGTTTATTAGAACAGGGTTATTTTTGTTTTTTGATTGTTTGTTTTTGAGACAGGGTCTCACTCAGTCACCCAGGCTGGAGTGTAGTGGTGCGATCTTGGCTCACTGCAACCAGTGACTCTCGGGTTCAAGCAATTCTCCTGCCTCAGCCTCCCAAGTAGCTGTGATTACAGGTGAGTGCCACCATGCCTGGCTAATTTTTGCATTTTTAGTAGAGGTGGGGTTTCACCATGTTGGCCAGGCTGGTCTCGAACTCCTGACCTCAAGTAATCTGCCCACCTCAGCCTCCCAAAGCACTGAGATTACAGGTGTGAGCCACTGCACCCAGCCCAGGTTATTTTTGTTGATGACAACTAAGGTTGTAAAGCAAGGCTATCCTAGCAGTGTGAAGAAAATAATTTGGGTACTGTATACAGCCTTTAGGGAGTTGGTGACGAGTGTAATTAACAGGGCTCAGGCATTGGTATATGACGTGCTTGTGGTTTCAATGATGAGATCGTTGGAGTAGAAGCCTATAAGGCAAGGTATACCTGTGAGGCTGCCAATGATAAGTAAGGAGGAAGTGAAGATGTCTTGTTTATTATTTAGATTATGAATAATAGATCCAGAGCCTATACACTATGGCTTTGAAGAAAGTGTGAGTATAGATATGAAGAAATGCTAGGTGAGGTTGATTAATGCCAGTTGTAACTATTGAGACCTAGTTGACTCAAGATAGAAAATGCTACGATTTTTTGGATATAATTTTGTGTTAGAGCTCAGATTGCTGTGAATAAAGTGGTGATAGCACCTAAGCATAGTGTAAGTGCCTGCATGATTATACTATTTTGTATTAAGGGGTAAAAGCAAATTAGTAGGCAGATACTTGCTACTACTATTGTGCTAGAATGAAGGAGGACAGAGATGGAAGTTGGGCCTTCCATGGCTGATGGAAGTCATGGATGAAGTCCAAATGGAACTGATTTGCCAGTTGCTGCTACTAGGAGCCCAATTAGTAGGAGGATATTGATGCTGAGGTTAAGAATAAATATCGGTTGGAATTCTCATGTATTAGAGAATGATAGGAACCATGCTGTTCCTAAGATGAAGCCAATGCCTCCAATACAATTATTAGAATTGCTTATAGGGCTGCTGTTTTAGCATCTGTTCAGCTATATCATCAGCTGATTAGTAGTAAAGATATGATACCTGCTCCCTCTCATCCAGTAAAAAGTTGGTGGTGACCAGAATTAGTATGGTGATGAGAAACATGAGTAAATATTTGAAGAATTGACTGATATTAGGGTCTGAGTGTATATATCATATATATATTTAAATGAATACTTCAGGCTAGAGTGCAGTGGCATGATCTCGACTCACTGCAACCTCTGCCTTCTGGGTTCAAGCCATTCTCCTGCCTCAGCCACCTGAGTAGCTGGGACTACAGGTGCACACCACCACACCTGGCTAATTTTTGTATTTTCAGCATGTTGGCCAGGCTGGTCTCAAACTCCTGACCTCAGGTGATCCACCCACCTCAGCCTTCCAAAGGGCTGGGATTATAGGTGTGAGCTACTGCATCCAGCCATCATATTTAAATTCTGTAATCGACCATGTGAAGAAGAGTGCTACTGGTACAAATATCATTGAAAAATAATCTAGTTTAAAGCTAAGTTAGAGTTTTAGGGTTTGGATAGCCTTTCAGTGTCAGTTTGAGATGATGGTTCCCGGAAGTAGATAAATAAATGTAGGAGTTGGAATGATACTGGTAATGAAGGGTTCATGTGATGTAGGTTTTTATGTAGGTGGAGTAGGAGTTACTTTTGTAAATATTAATTTAAGTAATAATAATTGGAAAAGTTAATAGAGTCAGTGAAATTAAGGTAAAGGAGAAGAATATATGCATTACTTTTATTTGGAGTTGCACCAATGCTTTTGGCTCCTAAGGCCAATGGAAAGCTTCTATCCTGTAAAAGTTGAGCCTTATTGTTAGATATGGGGGCATGAATTAGCAGTTCTTGCATGTTTTCTTGGTAAATAAGAAGTTGTAGGCTTCTATTATGAGACTTACAATCTAATGTTTTGGTTCAACTGTTTTTACAATATATGAAGCCCAAAATCATTTTGGGGTTCAGTGACGGGAAGAGGAGGGAAAAAGATGCATGGACATTAAGGTATTTTCTCACGTAAAGGAAGGCTTGATGCTATTAATGTGATAGGTATATATCCCTCATTGTGTTATAATTAATATATATAGTGAATAGAGGGCTGTGATTAACGAGTTAAGTCCTATTAACACATAGTGAAGTTACATCAGGAGAATGAAGCTATAGTTACAAAAGGTTCTCCAGTTAGGCTGAATGATTGTGGGGTGAGTGAGATTAGTAAGACTAGCTAAAAGCCATCACATGCCTATTAGGGGAGTGTTTGGAGACCTTGGTGCCACCTGGCCCAATGGAGACCTCTGTGGCCACCAACGCCCTGCCTGAGCCTCACTCAGCCCTGGGCTCGCCACAGGAGGTACCCTGCCCACTCAGCCCAGTGGGATCCATGCTCAGCCCTCAGCAGGGCCAAGTGTGCTACAACCTGCTTCCACCTTGGGCACTGGTGTCTGTGAGGGGGACTGTGGTGGCGCCTGAACAGAGATCCCAGCGACCTCAAAGCCCCAAGGAGGTGTTGCAGCATGCTATCAGCTCTTTCAGTCCCACTGTCCGCAGCCCGACGAAGTGGGGCACGTGGTGCCCAGCGGCTCCCTCTCCTGCTTGCTCAGCAAGCAGGAGGGGATTCCTATAGGGTTACAGCTCTGTTCACACGCAGGGTTCATGGGATCCCAAGTTCTTGTCCCACCTCCAAGAAGAATGAGGTTATGCTGACAGCCAGTGGGTGAGCAAGGCAAAGAGTTTTACTGAGTTGTGAAACAGCTCTCAGTGGGGAGGGGGACCTGAGTTGGGCAGCCCTTTTACTCAAAGTCAGATAGTCTCCCCCAACCTGAAGGCACGTAGTCCTAAAGTGTGAATGAGTCTGGGGCTTTTATGGACTCAGAATGGGGAAATGTGTGCTGATTAGTTTGTGAGTGTGCAACAAAGGCTAAAAAAGACACCACTCAAAGATGGACACAACAGTGTAAAAAAACCATTAGGGAAGGGTAGGTATATGTAAAATAGGGGAAGGGTGGGGATCAATCAGAGAAAAGCACACCAAACAGGAAGAGAGGTTCTCAATCTGGTCTGTGGATTTATTCGAAACTTGTAGCTTGGTTTTCAGGCTTCAAACTATCTTTAGTTTGAAGGTCAGGTTTCACCCGGGACCCACCGCTGTCTGCCTAGGGATTTGCCTGCCTCCTGCCGCTATCATCAAGCTAATAGTATTGTTCAACTATGGATTCATTCATAATTTGAGTTCGCAAGGCAAAACAGCATAGATGATGTGAGTCCATGGGCAATTATTAGGACAACTGCACCTATACAACTTCAGGGTATTTGGATGAAGATGGCTACAATAACAAGCACCATTTGGCTGCTTACAGAAGAATACTCAATGAGACATAGAACAGTTAAGGGGAACTATAATCTTGTAACAGGGTCTACATGATTTTGAAGCAGTAGGCAGCAAACAACTACGAGGAAGTGGGTCAGAGAGCAAGCTGACTTCATGATTCATGCTGAATTTGCTGCGATCTTGGTTTATTTTTTTTCTCTCCCTCCCTTCTTCCCTAATTAACTTTATGAAGTTTATAGGGATTGTTTAAATTGAAGCTTATACAGCATCCTGAATTACAGAAAGGAATAAAGGCTTGGAGCTTCCTGGGGGCTGGTGGCAACACAAGTTATGGGAGAGCAAGGGAAGGAAATGTGTGGTAATAGAGATCGTCTTCTTATGCAGTTAAAAAGTCTTTCAGGTCATAAAAGTTGTCTCAAAGCAGCCCTCAGAAGAACAGGTGATTGTCTGAGTGTGGCGTCAGCCTCCAATCTCTCCTGTGATCCAAGTTAATCTTCCCTGGTTGACAAGATCCCCAGAGAGGGGATTCATGACAAGTTCCTTTTGGACACGCCAGCTTTAGGCAGGTAAGGGGAGCTCAGAGACAGCCACTGTCTGTATCCACTGTTCCCCAAGTGCCCTCAGTTCTAATAATCAGTATACCAAAGTGGCATATTTTGGGGTGGCATCTCCTGAACTCCTTCACATGTAAAGTACTTAGCATAGTCATTTGGCAGGATGTGGGCACTCAGAGGAGGTTAGGTATTATTATGCTACAAAGTTATTCATTCAACATTGAATCTCTCCTACTTAATGGGTGGCAGGTTCTGTGCAGGAGTGAACAAAGATGAGTAAGACACTTTCTCTGGCCTCAAGGAGCTCTCAGTTTAGTGAGAGACAGGTGTGGAGACAAAGATAGCCACAATCCAGTACTATCTCAAGAAGATGAATCAAATGCTATAAGAGCTAAGAAGGAAGCAGCCTCACCCACAGGGGAAAATCAGGATGTGCTTCCCAGAGGAAGCGATCTTTGAGCTAAGTCATGAGTATTGAATAGAAATTTGCCAGGCACAGACAAGGAAGACGACACTCCAGGCAGAAGGTACCACCTATGTGAATGCATGAAGGCCTAAGAGAACATGACAGGTTTGGAGAACTAGGAGAGTTTGCTAAAGGTGCAGCTTAGGATCCATGAAGGAACAAAATGAAAAGGATGTCAGCAGGCAGATCAGAAAGGATCCTGAAGACATGTTATTGAATTTGATCTTTAACAGAATGCCCCTCATGGCCCAAGTTATTCTCTCCATGCTTCTAACACCTTGAACACACCTTTTTCAAAATATTTATCAAATTACTATTTGATTATTTGTTTACTTGTCTCTTCATTTGAACTAGGGGCCCCTTAAGAGTTCAAACCTTGGGTGGTGTTCTTTGAATTCTCAATGCCTACCATTCAGGAAGCACATAGCACATATGGAAAGAATAAAGGAAGGAATTTCCCCAAGGTCACATAGCTATTCAGTAGCAGAGTTGGGCTAAAGGGCTCCTCCCACCTCAGTCTCCCAAAGTGTTGGGATTACAAGCCTGAGCGACCGTACCTGGCCAGATTAGAGCTTTTTATAGTGTGTTACTTAGAGCCCTTGAGTCCCTCAGCTGGAGTGCCACTGAGCAGGCTGAGGAAGATGGGCCAGTGGCTGAGTTGGCAGGCTTCTTTGTATCCTCTTCAAATACATCAGTCCTTTTAGAAATTATGGGCCTCTCTAAAACTTATTTTGGAAAAAGAATTATGCTACTACAAAAAGTTTAAATACCACTATACTTTAATGATTGCTAAGTACCCTAAACTAGGATTTTTTAAAATCTCCTATGCACAACAGTTTAATGTGATAACGTGTTTACACACAAAACGCAGCAAACAACTCGTTTTTATTATTCCTTTTGTTTTTCTTTCTTTCTTGAGACAGTCTTGCTCTGTCACCCAGGCTGGAGTGCAGTGGCACAATCTCAGCTCACTGCAGCCTCCGCCTCCCGGGTTCAAGCAATTCTCCTTAGTATCCCGAGTAGCTGGGATCACAGGCGCCTGCCACCATGCCCAGCTAATTTCTGTATTTTTAGTAGAGACGGGGTTTTGCCATGTTGGTAAGGCTGGTCTCGAACTCCTGACCTCAGGTGATCTGCTCACCTTGGCCTTCCAAAGTGCTGGGATTACAGGCGTGAGCCACCATGCCCGGCCATTATTCTTTTTTTTTCTAACTACTTTTTAATCTTGGTATCCTTTCAAAATAAGATGAAATGCAATGCTTAAAATGGCAATTCTAATATATAATAGGCAATCTAAAAGTAATTGGGATACCCCATAAAGACTATCATTTTGGCTGGGCAAAGTGAATCATGTCTGTAATCCCAGCACTTGGGATGGTGAAGCAGGTGGATCACTTGACCTCAGGAGTTTGAGACCAGCCTGGCAAGATGGTGAAACCCCACCTCTACAAAAAAATATATATATGAAAATTAACCAAGTGTGATGGCTTGCACCTGTATTCCCAGCTACTTGGGGGGCTGAGGGGAGAAGATCACTTGAGTCCAGGAGGCAGAGTTTGCAGTGAGCCGAGATTGTGCCACTGCACTCCAGTCTGGGTGACAGAGTGAGACCCTGTCTCAAAAAAAAAAAAAAAAAAAAATTGAAAGCCATAGAAAATGGCTTACAAAGTTTAGGACCAAATTAAGGTTCTGCTTATTTTTTGCCTCTTAAGGAACAGTAAAGACATGTTTTAATCCAAGCAAGTGCAGAGAAGCAAATTATCTTTACTCTCACAATTACTAAATTTCTAAGTCTCCTCCACAAGTACTTTCTTTTTCTTTTTTATATTCCCTGCCAAGACTGACCCTGAAAGGTCAGTACTAGAGTTGCTAGAGGTGCTAGACAAACCAAATAGGTAATTCGCCAAAGCCTCACTTCCTTCTTTGTTTATAAAGCAGGGATTGCAAGGGGAGGTTTAGTAGAATCACCTGGGAAGCTTTTTCAACCTACACGTGTGCCACAGTTTCCTCTCTCTCTTAGGAAGCACCGTTCTAGTTTGGGGCTTCAATCTGTCCCACATTAAAGATCTTCATCTTTGTAAATCCTACCCAACTAAAGGTTAATGGGGTAGAAACAATTGAACTCAGAAGTCACTGACTTTGTCACAAAGGGCTGGGCAAGTCCCTTAACCTTTCTGGTCTCGGGTTTTTCCTCTGATTTAGAGGTTCCCTAGAAACTTCGAAATTCTTCTATATGACTGCATGTCATGTCTAAGAAGCCTTCTGAACTACTCCTAGCATGGAATGACTTGCCCTTTCTTGGTTTTCCAACAGCCTGTGCAATACAGCATATTACTTATTTTATACTGTCCTATATTGCCCTCTAGTTGTTTTTTATGAAACTTTTTTCTTCTCAACTATATGTAGTTTAAAATACTACTTTAAAAGTTTATTTTCAGGGGCAGACAGTGTGCCTGCTACTTAAATCTCCTAGGACAATTCAGGCTGCATCCTAAGGTAATCAGTATGTATTTATATTGCTTTGTTCAGTTTTGAACAAATTTATATTGCTTTGTTCAAAACTGAACAAAGCAATATAAATACAACAAAACTCCCTTCTTTGAAGTCCTGGAATTATATTTTTCATCAGTTCTGTCCAGTAGAAATATAATGTGAGCTACAAATATAGTTTTAAATTATCTGGTAGGCACATTTACAAAGTGAAAAGAAACAAGTACAATTAATTCTAATAATATATTTAATCCAATATATCCAAAAGACTATCATTTCAACATGTAGTCCATGTAAAAAGTATTGACATTTTTCACATTTTTTTAAATGTCTTTGAAATCTGGAGTGTATTTTACACTTGCAGCACATCTCTATTCAAATAGCCACTTTCAAGTGGTTAGTAGCCACATGCAGCTAGTAACTACCTACTGAACAATGCAGTTCTGCATAACTGGGCTGTTTTACAAACTGATCACTTATTTTTTTTATTCAGATAATGACTGAGTACTCAGGCTAGCCACAGGGGTGTAAAGATGAATCAAATTAATTCTGATAAGAGAGAGTTGTAAATCACTAGCAATTACACAGTGTGGTAGATGCCATGATAGAGATGCAGAGAAGAAACCCTGACTTGGCGGCTGAAGGGCACAGGGTGGAAAGCGGTGGGGAGACAAGAAAGGTTGCACCGAAATAACATTTGACTTAGAAATTAAGTGCACGAAGGGAAGCAGGCTGTGGGGTGACCGGAGTTGCCGGTTACCAATCTTGCTTACTGAGTGGGGCTTCAAAGGACGCTGGCCTACGGGTTGTAGGCGTGTGTGGGGTGAAGGGGTAAGAGGACGGGAGAGGATTGGTTGGGAGGAACCCGGAGCTCCATCTGGTGGGTGGACGGAAGCCGCAGGGGGGCGCTACTCGCACTTGTCGCTCAAGCGACGGGCTCTAAAAACCGTGGGAGCGGCGCGGCTGCTGGAGCTCCTGGGCTCCTTAACCTAGAGAGCGACGCGCGAGGTAAGGCGCGCGCCTGACCGGTTCATAAAGGGCACTCGCTCGCCCGCACTCCTCACGCTCCAAATTCAGCCTCGTTACACCCGGGCCTCAGAGCCCTTAGAACTTGGCAGTCCCGTGTCGGCGACGAGGAGCACCTAGTAAAACAGCGCCTAGGGTTTTGCTTGTTTGTTTTCAACAGATGCCTACGACTTTAAACGGGCTGCGTGATAAAATGAGTCTATGGAAACGGTTGCCAGGGCCAGCAAACTGCGGTTCCCGGAAGTCCTTTGACGCTTTCGTAACAATGAAGCTATTGGACCAATGAGGTGCCTCTTCCGGTTTTGTCCGCGCTCGCGCAGTACTTCTTCATCAAGATTGCCTTTAACCCCGGAATTAAGATCTTCCGGGCTTCTGTCTCCTCAAGATGGCCGCTGAAGACGAGTTACTGCTGCCGCGGCTCCCAGAGCTATTCGAAACCAGCAAACAGCTGCTAGATGAAGTAGAAGTAGCGACTGAACCCGCCGGTTCCCGGATAGTCCAGGAGAAGGTGTTCAAGGGCCTGGACCTCCTTGAGAAGGCTGCGGAAATGTTAAAGCAGCTCGACTTGTTCAGGTATGGGGGAGATAGTAGTAATTGTTACCAAGAGTGGAGCCATTGCGCCTGAGTGGAGGGGACCTTTAGCAGTGAGAACCTTTCGTTCCTACTTCCCACTGTGATCTTGTGTACACGGTTTACATTCCCCACCTCTCTTCCCAGATGGTTGATATCCCACGACTCTGCTCCCTAGTGTCTGCTGATTGCATAGGCATTGGGTGTGAGCGCTCAGCCGCGTTCATTGAGTGAAACTGGCCGCTGTTCCCGTGCCTCCTCCCTCTGCTCCACTTTGAGCCCAGCCTCCCCTTCTGTCCCCCAGGAAGCAGGCCGCAATTTGAATGCCCAGCCAGGCTTCACTGCCTCCTTTTTGCTGTTCCAGCCGAAATGAAGATTTGGAAGAGATTGCTTCCACCGACCTGAAGTATCTGTTGGTGCCAGCGTTTCAAGGAGCCCTCACCATGAAACAAGTTAACCCCAGCAAGCGTCTAGATCATTTGCAGCGGGCTCGAGAACACTTTATAAACTACTTAACTGAGTGCCGTTGCCATCATGTGGCAGAGTTTGAGCTGCCCAAAACCAAGGACAACTCAGCTGAAAATCACACTGCTGATTCCTCCATGGCTTATCCTAACCTCGTTGCTATGGCATCTCAAAGACAGGCTAAAATAGAGAGGTGGGTCAATAGCTATAATTTGAGTGCTGCCCAGTGGCAGTGCTTTTCGGGGGCATGCTTTCTTGGTGGGTGGTAGGGGGCCAGAATGGTGTGTGTCACTTGGTTCTTATTGAGCATAGGCCCTGGGGAGAGCAAACTGAGTTTTTCAAGAAGCCTCTGTTTTTGTTGAGATCATAATACCTACCTGTCAGACCCCTACTATGTTATGGTTGCCAACAGCAGCAATGTGGTTTAGCAAACTGTCTCCCAACCGTTTCCACATCACACCATAGCAATGTTCATATGGTAGAGTGAGGTAGATGTCTCTAAAGTGCACAGTATCTGAAAGCTAGGCCATTTTGTGGTCCATTGACTGAGGAGCTCTGTTCAGTCTACTGGAGCAGATGTGTAACATCCTGAACTGATCTTTGTCCTTGCATAGCTTCATCGTGTGACCTTGGAAAAGTTGCTTACTTTCTTAGTGGTGGTGGTGGTGGTGTTTTTTAAACATTTAATGGGTGGTCATAGTGCCTAGGAACTATGCTAGGCACTGGGGATAGAAACTGCATAGGTATTTGTGTGAATATGACTGGTCCCTGCCTTGGAGGAGCATACAACCTGGTGAGGAAAACAGGCATAGAAACAGAATGTCAATATAAAGTGATGTTATGGAGGTATGTACAAGGTACTATGAGAGCAGACAGGAGGGGCACCTAACCAAAGGGAGCAGGAGAGAGGAGAAGGCCCCCTGGAAGAGGTGACTCCTGAGTTCTTTAAATGTAAATAGGAATTTCCAGAGGAAAAATAGAGGAGGGCATTAGCCAGCAGAGGTAACAGCTGTAGTAAATCCGCAGAGGCATTAACGAAACGGTGGGTGGAGATGTGTAGGACAAAAACAGCAGCTATAAGCAATTAGGTGATGGTAGAACACAAAGAGGGTGGTGGTAAGAGGGAAGGAATGATAATGAAGAATGTTGTAGGGTCCACACCCAGGAGAGCCTGGGCTGTGAGGAACATGAAGGAGCAACTTGTTGCTGAGAACTTGGTAAGGTGTTTGAATCCCAACTCGAACAATGTGATTAATCAGTGTGATTTTTGGCAAGTTGTTTAATCTTTCCGTACCTTAATTTCTCCAGCTGCAAAATTCAGATAGTAATAGGTCCTTCCTTATAATTTATGAGGATTAAAAGAGAACCATATAAAGCACTTAGCACAATGTTTGACACAGTAAGCACTCAAAATCAACTATTATTATTTGTGGCTAAGAGTATTGGTCATAGAGTCAGAGACCCAGAGACCTGGGTTTGAGACCCAGTTTTACTTATAATCTGTTGGACTTTGGGGAAGGTATTTAACCTAACTGAACCTCAGCTTTCCTCATATGTGAAAACTAAATAATAATGGTACAGCAGTCCCTGACTTACGATGGCTTGACTTAGAATTTTTTTACTATATTGGTGCAGAAGCAATACACAGTCAGGGGAATATCAATAAATTACATGAGTTATTCAACACTTTATTATAAAATAGGCCTTGTGTGAGATGATTTTGCCCAACTGTAGGCTAATATAAGTATTCTGAGCATATTGCAGATAAACTAGGCTAAGCTATGATGTTCAATAAAGTGTATTAAATGCATTTTCAACTTACCATATTTTCAATGTATGGATATAGCCCCACGGTAAGTTGAGACCCATGTGTACCTATCTCAGGGTTAATAAGCACAAATGGGAAAAAGCACATAAAACAGCACAATATCTGGCACATGGTGAGTGTTCTATAAATGTCAGGTGCTATTAGGTAGGCCATGCTAAAGAGGTTACTTTGTGACTGAGATTCACTGAAGAGTTCTGTTTCTCTTTTTTTTTTTTTTTTTTTTTTTTTTGAGATGGAGTTTCACTCTTGTCACTCAGGCTGGAATGCAATGGTGCGATGTCGGCTTACTGCAACCTCTGCCTCCCGGGTCCAAGCAATTCTACTGCCTCAGCCTCCCCAGTAGCTGGGATTACAGGAGCCCAACACCACGCCTGGCTAATTTTTGTATTTTTAATGGAGATGCGGTTTTGCCATGTTGGCCAGGCTGGTCTCGAACTCCTGAACTCAGGTGATCCACCCATCTTGGCCTCCCAAAGTGCAAAGTGTTGGGATTACTGGCGTGAGCCACTGCGCCCTGCTGTTTTTTTTTAAGTAGTAGAATGATCATATTTGCATTTTAACTAGCACAAGCTAACAGTAGTTAGGAAACAGTGAGGGAAAAGATTAGACCCAGCTAAGTCACAAAGGTGACTAGGGTTTACTATGGCAGTGGCAGAGGGACGGGGGAATATATTTAGATATGAATCTACAGGAAACCTGGTGATCAGTTGGTTGTGGGAGGTGGGATAGAAGGAAGCAGCGAGGAAAGATGTCCATGTTTCTAATTCAGGTGGATGGCTGTGAAATTTACTGAGATGGGAAAAGAGGAAGAAGAGAAGATGGGGGAAGGGGAGAGTATGAATTTAGTATTGAAACGTGTTGAGTTTAAGGTGCCTAGAGGCCAGGTGCGGTGACTCATGCCTGTAATCCCAGCACTTTGGAAGGCCTAGGCAGGCAGATCACGAGGTCAGGAGATCGAGACCATCCTGGCTAACATGGTAAAACCCTGTCTCTACTAAAAATACAAAAAGATTGGCCAGGCGTGGTGGCACGCGCCTATAGTCCCAGTTACTTGGGAGACTGAAGCCGGAGAATCACTTGAATCTGGGAGGTACAGGTTACAGTGAGCTGAGATTGCACCATTGCACTCCAGCCTGGGCAACAGAGTGATACTCCATCTCAGAAAACAAAGAAGGAAAAAAACGTGCCTAGGAGATAAGTAGAGGTATCTGTTAGTCTGAAGCTCGAGAGACTTGGTCTAGAGAGCTGAAGATGATTCATTTACTTAAAAATATTTATTAATCCCTTCCTGTGTGCCAGGAGCTGTTCTAGGTGTTAGAAAACCAGATAAAGTCAGTGCTGTTATGGAGCTTTTATTCCGGTGGTGGAAACAAACAGTAAGCTAGTAAATAATAATGTGATTTCAGCTGGTAAGGGCCATGAAGAATGATAAAGTTAGGGGGTAGTGACTGACTGAGGATATGGGCTAGATTGATATGAAATGGAATTTAACATCCTGACCTTTGTAAGAAGTTGGGGGCAGCCTGTCAGCAGATAATAGGTAGTTTAAACAGTGAGTTTGGTATCCAAATAATTATACAAAAAAAAAACTGCAAGAGAAAGATGGAGTGGTCACATCTGGTTGAAGGGATGAAGAAAAGGTTTCAGAACATAATGGCATTTGATACCAGGCGTGGTAGCTCACGCCTGTAATCCCAGCATTTTGGGATTCCGAGGCAGGTGGATCACTTTAAGTCAGGAGTTCAAGACCAGCCTGGTCAACATGGCAAAATCCTGTCTCTACAAAAAAAAAAAAAAAAAATTAGCTAGGAGTGGTGGTGCACACCTGTAATCCCAGCTACTCAGGAGGCTAAGGCAGGAGAATCCCTTGAGCCCAAGAGGTGAAGGCTGCAGTGAGCCAAGATCGGGCCACTGCACTCCAGCCTGGGTAATAGAATGAGACTCTGTCTCAAAAAAAACAAGAACATAAATGGCATTTGAGATGAGTCTTAGGATGGTTAAAAATAGAAATTAGGCTCGGCGTGGTGGCCCATGCCTGGTAATCCCAACACTTTGGGAGGCCAAGGCAGGAGGATTACTTGAGCCCAGGAGTTCGAGACCAGTCTGGGCAACAAAGTGAGACTCTGTCTTTACCCCCCATACCCCCCCCCAAAAAATAGCCAGGTGTGGTGGCATCCTAGCTACTCCAGAGGCTGAGCTGGGAGGATCACTTGAGCCCCTGGAGGTTGAGGCTGCAGTGAGCTGTGATCCAGCCTAAGTGACAGAGCAAGACCCTGTCTCAAAAAAAAAAGATTTTCCTGAATGTAAAAGTAATAGTGCTTATTGTAGAAAGTTTGCAAAACAGAAGAATATTTTTAAATTTAAAAATAAGTCTCAATCCTAGTTACTCATAGATGATCATTGTTAACTTTCTGATGTGTTTACTTTCAGATATATAGTTATTTGAACTAATAAATTTGGAATGCTGTAAATAGAGCTTTTTATCCTGTTTTTTAACCTAACATTATTCTGTGAGCATTTCTTCATGTCTTTTGAAACCATGATAGTGAATGGTCATGAATGTTTCATGCTACAGTTATACCATAATTATTTAAACTAATCTGTTATTGTCAAATATTTAGACTGGTTTTTTGCTAGTCTGAGTAATGCTATAAACAAGTGTCTTTAAATGCATCTGTCACCGTTTCCTTAGGGTAGATTTCTAGAACCAGTAACTGGATCAAAGTGTTTGAATATTTTGAGGCTCTTGATATATGGTAAAAGTGTTGCTTTCTACAATAACAGAGTTTTAGAATATTTCCCACTGCACTTGTCTTGGATGTTAACACTTAGAAAATCCAATTGGGCGGCTGGGCACAGTGGCTTACGCCTGTAATCCCAGCACTCTGGGAGGCCGAGGTGGGTGGATCAACCTGAGATCAGGAGTTTGAAACCAGCCTGGCCAACACAGTGAAACCCCGTCTCTACTAAAAATACAAAAATTAGCCGGGCATGGTGGTGGGCGCCTGTAGTCTCAGCTACTCGAGAGGCTGAGGCAGGAGAATTGCTGGAACCCCAGAGGCAGAGGTTGCAGTGAGCCGAGATGGTGCCATTGCACTCCAGCCTGGACCCACAACAGCAAAACTCCCTCTCAAAAAAAAAAAAGAAGAAAGAAAATCCAATTTGGCAAAGAAAAAGTATCTATTGTTTTGATTTGCATTTCTTTGGCCTGCCCATTTTGAACATTTTTCTTAAATGCCTGACAGATAGCAACACTTCATACTAATGGCTCCCACATTCATATCACCAGCCCAGACTCCACCTGACCTTCAGACCCATACTTCCAACACCCTTCCTTCATGGGTGTTTCGGACATGTCATATGTTGAACCCTTGGCTTTTTAACCCCAAATGTGCCTCCACACCCATCTCAGTAAGTGTGGTTTTTACTTAGGTTCTTAAGCCAGAAACCTAGGATAATCTGTAATTGTCTTCCCTCCCAGATACCATCTCATTGACTTAGGTTTTTAAGCCAGAAACCTAGGATTTAGCTTCAGTTCCTCCCTTTTGCTGAATTTTCACATCCAGTCCATCAGCAAAGGCCAGTCCATTCTAGCTACAAAAGGTGTATTCTACCCTTCTGTTTCTTTCCATATCCACTATCATACCTCAGTCTAGGCTACCAACATTTCTCACGTGAGATAAACAAATCTGTTCCAAGGCCTTGTGTGGCCTGCTGCCTGCCTCTTTTCAGTTTCACCATGTGTCATTCACCCCTTGTTCACTAGACTGCAGCCACAATGACTGTCCTTCAGTTCTTTGAATAGAGCCAGCTTTGTCCCTCTATAGAATCTGTGTGTGTGCAGTTCTCTGCATGGAATGCTCTTCATACGGCTAATTCTTCATCCTCTAAGTCTCAGCTTAAATGTCACTCCTCAGGCCTTTCTAGACCAGTCTCTCTAAGTAGTTAACTATTATTCTCTCTTTGCCTCATGTTTGTTTCCTTCTTGGCACTTATGTGCAGTTATTTCATGTGTGTGTCTTTCTGAGTTTTGTCTCTCTCCCCTACTATAGTGTATATACTCCATGAGGGCACAAGCCATTTCTTGTTCACTGTGTTATGCTTACCACAGAGCTTGGCATATAGAAGTTACTTAATCAATACTTATTGTTGACAAGCAGAAGAACAAAAGCCCAAAGCCAGGGTATATTTAGGTATGTTCAAAGACTAGATAATAGTTTGGTTTGGCAGAAGCTAAGAGCAGTATGGTTGCAGCTTTGCATAAGGAAGTGATGTGTATATAAAATATTGAAAAAGAAGAGAGGCAGAGGGAGAAATACAAGTTAGCATGTTATAGTACTTCAAATAGGAAGAAGCAATAAAAAATGAAGTTATAGCAGCGATATTACTTTTGCAAGAAGAGTTTACATGGTTAGAAAAAAAATTACTCAGATCCTTATTTACTTTCTGGAATTCCCCTAACCCCATGCCTTTAGATACTGAGGCCATCTTACATAAAACACCTGAATGGTATGTCCTCTCTCTCAAAACCTGTTTCTTCATGTGTGTCCTCTAATTCCCATATTTGAGGAGTAAGTATGAGTCTGGTTGGGTAACAGCGCCTCCATCCTTTTGAGAGAAATAGAGAAGTGGACACTGGGTAAGTATTGAGTCTAGTTTTGGATTTACTGAATTTAGGTTCTAAAGTGACAACTGGATAGTCATGGACAGATGGAAATGTGCAAGTAAAATTTATGAGACTGTTTTGTAACTGATGTGAAAAATTTAGGAGGTCTCTGCCTTGTTGGGTGTAGATGAGTTTGCCAAGGAAAAACATGTAGACAGAAAAAAAGTGAAGGATAAAACTTTGGGGCAAGTTAAGGGAGAAGGAAGAGGAAGGAAACAGCAATCAGAAACTCAGTAAGGTGGCTGGGTGCGATGGTTCACACCTGTAATCCCAGCACTCTGATAGGCTGAGGTGGGTGGATCACGAGGTCAGGAGACCAGCCTGGCCAACATGGTGAAACCCCATCTCTACTAAAAATACAAAAAAATTAGCTGGGTATGGTGGTGGATGCCTGTAATCCCAGGTACTCAAAAGGCTGAGGCAGGAGAATCGTTTGAACCTGAGAGGCAGAGGTTGCAGTGAGCCGAGATCATGCCACTGCACTCTAGCCTGGGCGACAGAGCAAGACTCCGTCTCAAAGAAAAAAAAAGAAACTCAGTAAGGTACAGGTACTTACAGAAGCCTGGAAAAGAGAAAGCAAATGTTAGGTCCTCTTTGAAGCCTTTCTGTAGTTATCTTCCCTCCCAGATACCATGGCATTTAGTTCATGTTACTTATCACAGTAAAACTATCTGTCAGTCTCTAGACTTGAAACTCCTCAAGATCAGAGACCTTGACTAATTGTATCTCAGTATCCTAAATATATCATTGTATATAATTGTATCCCTTGGCGCCCAACCCAGTAATTGGATCATAGTAGGCACTTGGAGTTATCTTTGGGAGAGACAGAGTGGTCATAAAAAAGATGGAAGCAAAATGCAGTAGCAGAAAAAGCCTAGACTTAGGAGTCAGACCTGGGGTAACTAATCCAATTTCTACCACTTGATAGATGTGGCATCATTTAACACCCCCCAGCCTCAATTTCTATATCAGCTAACAATAGTGCTCCTTACAGAGCACTTTCACGTGTGTTTTTCCATTTGATCCTTTTAACAACCCCATGAAATAGACATTCTTATCCCCATTTTAGAGATACTAAAATGGGCTCTGAGAATTGAATTGCTCAAGGTTACATAGCTAGTAAGTGGCTCAGTTAGGATTTAAACTCAGGCCTTCAAATTCCCAGTTCTAGTACCATTCACACTGTAGCATAGAAAAGGGAATAGTAGGCTAGGTGTGGTGGCTCATGCCTGTAATGAAGCCGAGGCAGGCAGATGGTTTGAGTCCAGGAGTTCAAGACCAGCCTGGGCAACATGGTGAAACCCCGTCTTCACAAGAAATACAAAAATTAGCTGGGTGGTGGTGTACGCCTATAGTCCCAGTTACTCAGGAGGCTGACGTGGGAGGGTAGCTTGAACCCGAGAGGTCAAAGCTGCAGTGAGCTGTGATCGCACCACTGTATTCCAGCCTGAGTGACAGAGACAAGACCCTGTCTCAAAAATAAACAAACAAAAATAAAGAGAAGAGTGATCATTCGAAAAGGTTGAAAAATGAGTTGAGGGAAAGTGTTTCTAAGACAGGAGAAAGGCACCAGTAGAGTGAAAAACTAGCTGCTAATGATGAAGAAGATGATCAGTAAATAGAGTGAGGCCTGGAAGAATGTGTGGGAGGGACTAGATTGACAACAAAAGTGGAATGGTAAAGACACTGCCTTTGGTTGGGCATAGTGGCTGATGCCTTTAATCTTAGCACTTTGGGAGGCTGAGGCAGGAGGATCATTTGAGGCTAGGAGTTCAAAATCAGCCTGGGCAACATAGTGAGACCCCTGTCTCTACAAAAAATTTAAACATTAGTTGGGCATGGTGGTGTGCAACTGTAGTCTTAGTTACTCAGGAGGCTGAGAGGTAAGAGGATCACTTGAGCCCAGGAGGTCAAGGCTGAAGTGAGCTGTCATCACGCCACTGCACTCCAGCCTGGGCAAAGAAGCGAGACCAAAACAGGTAAAACAAAAAACAACAACAACAAAAAAAACAAAGACATTGCCTTGGAAATGCCTTGGTAGAGACAGAATCAGCTCCTTAAAGACAAGAGCTGATTCTTAAAAGAGGAAGAATGAAGTTACAGAGATTTTATGGTGAAGAGGGAAATTGAATTCTACATTCATTGGCTGGCCATCTGGTGAGTGTGATGATGATAATAGTCTTAACAAAAGATTAAAAAAAGTATGGCTGAGCAAGGGTGACCATTCAGCCAAAGTTTGACAATAGTGATTTGTAGCAGACACATTTAACACAAGTTTCTAATTCCTTAACTCTTCAACAGCTTGGGAACAGAAAAAGGGAATGGTGAAAGTTGCCCAAGGTCAGAAGGGTTACAAAGATAGGGGATTCTAGGGTAATAGGGAGTGTTTCCATGTAATGGCCCACCATGGGGAATATATAACAGCAATGAAGGTCTAAGACAGTGGTTTTCAGCCTATTCCTTGGAGCCCTAAAATTTCACTGCAATGCCTGGGGTCAGGGGGCAGGGGGGATGTTGGCAGCCCTCCTGATTTAGCCAAGGTAAATACTTTTACTTGTTTATTACTTATGGGAGTTCCATGACATCTCTCATTAGAAGAAAATGTTCTTTTACTAAGACAAAACAATTTTAAAAACACTGGGTTAGAAGTTTGAAAGATGATGAGCAGGCTGGGCATGGTGGTTCATACCTGTAATGCACTTAGAGAGGCTAAGGCAGGCAGATTACCTGAGGTCAGTAGTTCGAGACCAGCCTGGCCAACATGGCAAAACCCCATCTCTACTAAAAATACAAAAATGATCTGGGTGTGGTGGTGCATGCCTATAATCCCAGCTACTTGGGAGGCTGAGGCAGGAGAATCAGTTGAACCTGGGAGTTGGAGGTTGCAGTGAGCCAAGACCGTGCCACTGCACTCCAGCCTGGGTGACAGAGCGAGACTGTCTCAAACAACAACAAAAAAAGATGATGAGCAAAGTCATAGAAGCTAGGAAGTAGAAGAAAAGGAGCAGAGTACAGTAGTTAGGCTTTAAGCATGCAGGGAATGGGAAAAGAAGCAAAAGAACCTTATTCAGAGGACTGCTAGACTAACCCTGAATTTACCCTGAATTATAGACATCCTAAGGTCCTTGTATGTTCTTTTTTTTCCTGTGACTTAGGTACATCCAGGAAAGAGGGTTGGGGATGGGAGTGAGACTGGAGTTAAACATTCTCAAGTAATATCTCTAATAGCATTCATGAACTAGGAATTGTAGTTCTTTGTCATGTTTTACTCAAAAAGCTACCTAGGATGATGGTGTTTCAGTTATTTGTAGCATTATAGTAAATGTCCACTTGTTAGGTAAAAGGAATGGAAGAGCCTAAAAATTTTTATAATAGCCTATTCAGAAGGTGATTCTTGACTTTTCATGGGTCATGGACCCCTTGTCCCTTTGATAATTTGATAAGATCTATAAAAATTTCTCAGCCAAAAAAGAAAAAGCATACAGGTAGAGGTCTGTATAAAATTTGAGGCAGTTCAAGGACCACCCCACCACCCTGAACTCTCTGTGGACTTCAGCTTGAGATTTAGCTGATTTGGTTGAAGACTTACAGAGGAACATCTGATTCTGGAGAGTCTGGAGTGGGATTTTAAGTAGAGATATTTCAAGATACATCTCTTGGAAATCTTGATGTTTTTTCTTCTGTCCTTCAAGCTCTTAAATCAAGTAAATCAACAAATCATATCTATTTTATATTTTAAATACACACACACATCACTGTCTCCATCAGTACCTTTCTATTTCAGGTCATCATCTCACTTGGATTGTGGCAGTATCCTCTTAATTGCTTTCCTTACTTATATCCTTGCCTCATAGCCTTCACAGCCCGTACTCCACACAGCAGCCAGAGTAGCCCATATTATGTCACTCTATTCATGTCATGTATTCTGTTCAAAAGCCTCCAGTGGTTTTCCCATTTAAAATACCATGGTATTTGATATTTTGGTTATTGTGACCTACCAAGTTCTATACATTACAGCCCTGGCTGTGTCTGACCTCATTTTCTATCACTCTTTATCTCAGCCACACTGGCCACCTGGTTATTTCTCAGCCATGTCAGGCCAGGCATACTCCCACCTCATGGCCCTTGTATTTGCTCTTCCTCCTTAGCATACTCTTCCAGATACTGGCATATTTTCTTGAAAACTTTGTTCACTGTCATCTCTTCAGAGAGGTCTCTTCTGACTGCCTTGTAAATAACAGCACCATTACTTTTGCACCATCACTGTATGCACTTGACCTTTTTGCTCTTTCATAGCACTTATCACAACCTAACTCGTCTATTTCTTTTTGTCTACTCCCACTAGAATGAATGCTTCATGAGAGCAATGACTCTCTTTGATACACTGCTGTGTCTCCGGCACTGAGAACGGTGCCTGTCACACAATAGACACTCAGTAGATATTTGTCAGATGACATACTAGAATGCATCCTGAAAAAGAAGGCAGCTAGGGTGGTTGAGTCTTCAGATGATATAAGGATGAGCCAGAAGAGCTGGGAATGTTTTGCCCAGAAGAAAAGAGTTGACCATTTTTTAGGCTGTTTCACAAGGCATTCCTGCATAAGTGGCAGGTAAATGACCCCTAAGAGTCTATGACTTTTTTGAAGGTGTAATTCTCAAAAGGGAAGCATCATAGAAAGCACTGTGTTTTGATACTAAGCACCCACCCTAGTAAAGATCAATATAATCAAATGACTAAGGTACTCATCGTCCCTAAAGGACTAGCTGAGATCCAGTTACTTCGGTATTTTTCTGACTTCAGAATGTAGTAAGACCCCTGCTGGGCCCTTACTTGTCATCTGAGGGAACTGCCTAGTGGCAGACTCTGTATTCTCTATAGGTATAGAATCTATATTATTGCCAAGGCAGAAATCGGCATGGCTACTACCTGGTCATTTGCAAAGATAAAATCTTATTGAGGCCTTCTTTTGAAGGAATGCCTCTTTATTTGTAACTTCAATGGGTAATGCTTTTCTGTGGAACAGATACAAGCAGAAGAAGGAGTTGGAGCATAGGTTGTCTACAATGAAATCTGCTGTGGAAAGTGGTCAAGCAGATGATGAGCGTGTTCGTGAATATTATCTTCTTCACCTTCAGAGGTGGATTGATATCAGCTTAGAAGAGATTGAGAGCATTGACCAGGAAATAAAGATCCTGAGAGAAAGAGACTCTTCAAGAGAGGTAAGCCTGGCTAAAGAAAGCTACTGCCAGAGATTTGAGTATTCTGTAGGAGGGTAATCAAATTAAGATCCTTTTTTTTTTTTTTTTTTTGGTGGGGGGGGGGGTACGGAGTTTCGCTCTTGTTACCCAGGCTGGAGTGCAATGGCGCGATCTCGGCTCACCGCAACCTCCACCTCCCGGGTTCAGGCAATTTTCCTGCCACAGCCTCCTGAGTCACTGGGATTACAGGCATGCGCCACCATGCCCAGCTAAATTTTTGTATTTTTAGTAGAGACGGGGCTTCACCATTTTGACCAGGATGGTCTCGATCTCTTGACCTCGTGATCCACCCGCCTCGGCCTCCCAAAGTGCAGGGATTACAGGCTTGAGCCACCGCGCCCGGCCTTAAGATCCTTTTAAGTCTCCATGAAATCACTGTTTTTATCAAGATGAGTATAGAACGGCCGAAGGGTCACTAGGGTAGCTTTCTCTTTAGTTTAATGTGTTCCCCATGCTTTTTAATCTGTAACACACTTGTAGTCATTTGTAATTTTCTAGTACACCATGGGGAACAGAAATGTCTCTGAAATGAAAACTGGTTGGTTGTGGAAAGTGATGGCTGCTGAAGGAAGGCATAGGGAGTTAACCTTTAAAATCTGTGCTGACTGGGAGCTGTGGTGGCTCATGCCTGTAATCCCAACACTTTGGGAGGCCAAGGCAGGTGGATCACTTGAGGCACGGAGTTTGAGACCAGCCTGGCCAACATGGGAAAACCCTCCTCTAGTAAAAATATAAAAATCAGCCGGGTGTGGTAATGCGCATCTGTAATCCCAACTACTGGAGGCCGAGGCAGGAGAATCACTTGAACTTGGGAGGCAGAGGTTGTGGTGAGCTGAGATTGTGCCACTGCACTCCAGCCTTGGCAACAGAACGGGACTCCATCTTAAAAAAAAAAAATTGTGCTGACTATAATAAAGGGGAAGAGAGGAAGAGGATGGGAAGGGAGAAGAAAGGTAGAACTGGAGGAGAGGGAGAAAAGAGTAGGAAGAATGTGAAACAAAAGACCAAGGGGATATGCTTAGTTTGGGGGAGGAATTGGAATTTAACCTTGCCACAATGATGCACTCTCACACCTTTAGCTTACCCAAGTAGGAGACACAGCAAGGGCATTTCCATGCACAGAGTGTCCAGTAAACCCGTAAAGAAACCTGGTATAACAGCTTTGGCTTTCTTTGAACATCATAACCCTGTTTTGGAGCTGTGGCTTCTAAAGAATAGGCTCAGCCGCCACTTGTTCTTTGGTTCAGGACACAACATGAATTGGGTTGAATTTATCAGCAAGTCACAGGCATTTAAGTCCTCAGAGAAACCTCTTAGTAATTTGATTTGTACTAATTAGCCCAGGAGCTCTTGCCTCAGGATAACATCAACCTAGTTCTTCATGTTAACAGATAAAAGAATGAACAACTAGTATTCTAAGGTCATAAGGCCTCTGGAGCACATCTCGATTGGTGCTTCTCAAGCATTTTGAGGCTGGACTTTTCTGGGTCCTGCCCTGTCCCTTTCTTTGTGTGTGGGTTTTGTGGGTTTTTTGGGTTTTTGTTTGTTTGGTGTCATTGTTGTGTTGTTTTAAATTGTTCTTGTGTTACTGGAATTGGCTCTGAAAGTGATCAAGCTAGAACTAAGTGAGCACCTTTTCTTTAACCATCCTTTGTTTCAGCACGCCCCTGGAAAGCCAAGGTTCCTTGCAACTTTTCTATATACCTCTATATGGAAACTACTAACCCGTCCTTGTCCCTTCCATTTAGGAACACTGACTTCTAAAGCACCGTAGAAGTTATTGACAATTAAGTGCATAATTACATTGGAAGAGGTTTTAGAAGAAGGGTGGTAGTGATTCAACTTTTTAACTGAAGGCCAGGCTGAGGAAGGGAGCTTCAAGTTCAGCTCAAGGGATTTAGGTGGAACATGGAAGAGGGCTTTGGAATCTCCTTCTTTGGATGGAGTATTTTAAAGCCAAGTAATTTTTTTTTCTTCTAGTGACATGATTCCTGGGAGAACTTTCTCTTTCTCTCTTTTTTGCAAGGTACTCAGGCCCCCTCAAAGCTAAGGAACCTTCACCATTAGTGTTCTGCTGCTATATCTTAGAAACTGATAAATAGAAAGTGAGTGAATTTTGAATCCAGGACTTTTCAAGCACCTGAAGACTTAAGAGCCCGCATGGTAGGTTGGGTAAAATGGCAAATTCACCTGATAATTAATTTCCCTGTTAGGCATCAACTTCTAACGCATCTCGCCTGGAGAGGCCTCCAATGAAACCCTTCATTCTCACTCGGAACACGGCCCAAGCCAAGTAAGTAGTACTAGAAAGTGGTTTGCTTTGCAACCCTCTGCTTTTATGGGTCAGGGTGGCAATTCATGAGTAACCCACAGACTGGGTGGTGTTGAAAAGTCATGATCTCACCTGTGAAAGTTGTTCTTTCATCAAAGGGGTATTATCTCTCCTGAAACTTTCTCCATGTCTCTCTTCCTCAGATACTTTCTTCACAAACTTGAGCTTAAAAATAGACACACATTCATATAGACCTTCAGCTCTAGTACTTGGTGAAAAAAAGAAAAGAAAAAGAAAACATAGACACATATGGGCCAGGTATGGTGTGGCTCACGCCTGTAATCCCAACACTTTGGAAGGCCAAGGCGGGCAGATTACCTGAGGCCAGGATCACCTGAGGCCAACTTGACAAAACCCAATCTCTACTAAAAATACAAAAATGAGCTGGGTGTGGTGGCAGGTGCCTGTAATCCTGGCTACTCAGGAGGCTGAGGCAAGAGAATCACTTGAACCCAGGAGGTAGAAGTTGCAGTGAGCTGAGATCACCCCACTGCACTCTAGCCTGGGTGACAGAGCAAGATTCCATCTCAAGAAGAAAAAAGGCACACATGTAAACAAGCAAATAAAACAGAAAAAAGAAAATAATTGAATGGAGAATTGTATACTTTAAATTTTTTTTTTTTTTTAACATTATTGGCACTCTTCCTGCCTTCAGCTACGATTCTCAAAAGGACATATTTGCCTCTCTCTGATTTAATTCTGAGTTCTTGAGATGCTTTTCCCTAGGGTGGCAGGAGAGTCTCTTTCTTTTCTGAACCTTTCAGAGTCACTCACCCAACCCATTCCACAGTGTCTTCACTGCTCTGTGGGGCATTGGCCTCTGGGATTGCTTAATGGGAGATGATCCTGGGCTATTCATCTTCTCATGAAGGTTCTTGACCTTAATGCCCCTTTCTGGATCCCTTTTTTTAAACATATCCTCCCATGAGTTTGTACAACTCCTTAGAAGTTGACTGGATAGGGAACAAGGCTGAAAAGGACACAGATTTTGTTGTTAAAGAGAAGAGACTTTTTAGTAGTGTTGTTGGGTTTTTTGGTTTGTTTTTTTGTTTGTTTTGTTCATTTTCTAAATGCAGTGTAATTTTTGCAGAGTATTTGGAGCTGGTTATCCAAGTCTGGCAACTATGACGGTGAGTGACTGGTATGAGCAACATCGGAAATATGGAGCATTACCAGATCAAGGAATAGCCAAAGAAACACCAGGTATGACTGGATAGGAGGGAAATAGTACTTTTACTCCCTGGCAATTAAGTTCTCACCAAGTATAGTTGTCCTTTAGGAGTAGAAGTAGTGGGGACAAAGAGTCTAAGTAATAGAAACATTCTAGGCAGTATTGTGTTTATTATTAAATAGCAAATTATTATGGGAGGATGGGGACAGCAATAGCATAGTTTGTAAATCTCTCCACATGTCATGACATAATAACAGAGCAGCTGTATAGCAAAATCAGAAATCCATGGATAGCTGTTCTGCACCTGGTAATGGCAGAAGAGGTTGTATCAGGCCAGCCTCTCATACAGATAACAATTACAAACTGAACAAAATATTTTTAAAAACTACTACCTGAAGGTACTGGAAAGTAACCAAAAGCAGGTGTAAGCTAAAGGACAGTCAGCACTTAGAAGGAGGGAATGATAGTTGGAATTCCTTGAGGGCAGGGACTTTGACTTACTGTCCCTTTAGTGCCCAACTTGGTAATTGGATCATAGTGGGTACATGGAGTTGTCTCTGGAAAGGGAAGATGGAGAGGGTGGCTATCAAAAATGTGGAAGCCATAGGGCATAACAGAAAAAGTATGGACAGACCTGGGGTGAACAATCCAACTCCTGTCACTTAATAGATGGGACATCCTAGCCCCTTTAGCCTCAGTTTCCTTATCTCATATATTATCCATTTGATCCTTTTTAAAAAGGAAAAATAGAGACAGAGTCTCACTGTGTTGCCCAGGCTGGTCTCAAACTCCTGGGCTCAAGCAATCCTCCTGCCTCAGCCTCCCAAAGCACTGGGATTACAGGCATCAACCACCATGCTCAGCTTCATTTGATCCTCTTAACTTCATGAAGACACATTCTTATCCTCATTTTAAGATGAGAAAGTGCTCTGGGACAAATAGGTGAAAACAAAAAGAAAAAAATTAAATAAGATAGGCCAGGCACAATGACTCATACCTGTAGTCCCAGCACTTTGGGAGGCTGAGGCCGGTGGATTGCTTGAGCTTAGGAGTTTAAGACTGGCCTGAGCAATGTGGCAAAACACCATATCTACCAAAAATAGAAAAACCAGCTGGGTGTAGTGGCATGCACCTTTTAGTCCCATCTACTTGGGAGGCTGAGGTGCGAGTATCACTTGAGCTTGGGAGGCAGAGGTTGTAGCGAGCCAAGATCACAACAGTGCACTCCAGCCTGGGTGACAGAGTGAGACCCTGTCTCAGATAAATAAGATGAGGAAGTAGTCACTGAGAACTGACTTATCCATAGCTAGAAAGTGGCCTGGGTAGGATTTAAAAATCTGTCCTTCAAATTCCCAGGTTTAGTTCTATTTCTACTATAGCACCAAAAAGTGAAGAGTGGTAATTTGAAGGAATTAGCTTTTCACTTGTGGGCCAACTGCAGTTACTATGATGTGGGGTAACTCAAGCTTAGATAGGAACTTGCTGTCTTGTTGTTTGAGGAGAGAACTGAGATCAGGGTGACTAGCAGCTGAAAAATGAAGGAGGATATCCCAGAAAAGAGAGAACCACAGAGAAAACACCCTGATTCTGTATATAAACCCTACTGAAATCTCTGGCTGACTATGCACACACAGACTCTAAGCACCTTGACTAATGCTAAAATAACTGAATGGAGACTTCAGCTGTTGCCCAGTGCAAGGGAGACAGAATTTGGTATTTTGGTTTTAGACAAATTAATTGCCTGCTAAAATGAAAAATCAGTACCCTTTAGAGGAATGAAACAGAATTTAGAATCTCTCAGTATATCATTTATCACATCTAGAATTCAATTCTAAGCTATTAGACGTGAAAAAAACAAACAGGAAAAATGTGACTCATAACTCGAAAGGCAATCAATAGATACCAACCCCAAGGTAACTCAGGTGTTAGAGTTAGCAGACAGGGACTTTAAAGCAGCTTATTTCTATCCTCAAGGGCAGAGAGCAAAATATGTTTGTAATTAATGAAAAGATAAGAAATCTCAGCAGAGAAATAGAAACTATACACACAGAAAATTCTGGAATGGAAAAATACAGTATCTGAAAATTCAAAGTCAGTGGATGAGCTTAATACCAGATTGTTGCTGACAGAAGAGCTTGTCGGTTAACTTGAAGATCAACAGAAGTTATCCAATCTGAAAACAAAAAAGATTGGGAAAAAGTAAGCAGCATCTTGATGGCCTGCAAAATTATGTACAGAGATCCCATGTATGTGCAATTGGAATGCCAGTACGAGAGGAGAAAGAAGGGAACAGAAAAACATTAGAAGAAATGATGGCTAAAGATTTCCCTAGATTCAGAAATGTCAGCAAACCCCAAGCAGTTTAAATACAAAGAAAATCACACATAATCTGCACATGTACCCCAGAACTTAAAGTATAATTTAAAAAAAGAAAAAGAAAATCACACATAGGCACATTATAGCCAAACTGCAGAAAAACAGAGAAAAAGGAAATTTTGAAATCATCCAAAGATAAAGTACACATTACAAATAGGAGAACAAGGACATAAATTATTGCTGAATTTCCATTAAAAACTGAGGGAGCCAGAGATGGTGGAACGTCTTCAAAGTGGTGGGGGGAGGAAGTTGTCAACGTGTAATTTTATACCCAGTGAAAAATATCCATAAAATGAAGATGAAATTAAGACGTTTTCAGATAAATGAGAGCTAAAAGAATTCTTCACCAGAAAATTGGCATTAGAGAAATGCTGAAGGAAATTCCTCAGGCTCAGGGAAATGGTACCAGATAGAAACATAAATATTCAAGAAGCGAAGAGCAGCAGAAATGGTAATTATGTGGGTAAATACAAAGAACTATCTCCCTCAACCCAATTTTAAAAAACTATACATGGCTTCTCAAAGCAAAAATTACAATACTGTCTCGTGAGGTTTATAATGTATTAGGTGTAATATATATGACAACCATCGCAAAAAGGGCAGGGTAAATGGAACTATTTTGTTTGTGAGATTCTTCTGTTTTATGTTAACTGATACATGTCTATGGCTGTATAACAAATTACTCTAAAACTTAGTAGCTTAAAATAATCAGCATTTATTGTATCACGTAGTTTCTGAGGATGAGGAATTCAGGAGCAACGGAGTAGTCCTAACTCAGAAACATTCATGAGGTTGCAGTCAAGCTGTCAGCTGGGGCTGCAGTCTTCTGGAAGCTTGAACGAGACTAGAGAATTTGCTGCTAAGCTCATTGATGTAGCTGAGGACAGGAGGCTCACATAGGGTTGCTCACAACATAATAGCTTCCTTTCCCTAAAGTGAATGATCTGAGAATGACCAAAATCGAAAGCCTCAATATCTTTCATAATGTTGGAATATGACTTCTGCCCTATTCTGTTGGTCATTATAGACCAACCCTGATATAGTATGAGAGGGGTCTCCATAAGAGCATGAATACCAAGAGGCTGGGATTATTGGGCACCATCCTTGAGGGCCCCCATCACATAGTATGAACCCTAGGCTGGGAAGTTAAGCTTGAACATTGTATTTCCTAGAGCAACCACTTAAAAAATAACTTGTCAAAAGAATGAGAAAACAAGCCACAGCCTGAGAGAAAATACTTGCAAAAGACATATCTGATGAAGGACTTTTTATATTTTACTCAAAATATACAAAGAATATTTATTCTTAAAACCAACAATAAGAAAAGGAGCAGTTTTAGGCCAGGTGTGGTGGCTCACATCTATAATCCCAATACTTTGGTAGGCCAAAGTGGAAGGATCCCTTGAGCCCAGAAGTTCAAGACCAGCTTGAGCAACATAGTAAAAAAGACCCCCTCCATAAAAAAAAATTTTTTTTTAACTAGCCAAGCATGATGGCTCGTGCGTGTAGTCCCAAATATTCAGGAGGCTGAGGTGGGAGGATTGCTTGAGCCTGGGAGGTCAAGACTGCAGTGAGCCATTATCATGCCACTGCACTCTAGCTTGGATGACAGAGCAAGATCCTGTCTCAAAAAGGGAGCAGCCTGATTAAGAAGTGGGCCAAAGACCTTAACAGATACCTCACCAAAGAAAATATACAGATGACAGATATGCATGTGACAGGATGCTCTACATCATGTCATCAGGGCAATGCAAATTAAATAACACTGAGATGCCACTATACATCTGATAGAATGGCCAAATTCAGAGCACCTTAAATATAAATGGAATAAATCTTCAAATTAGAAGCCAGGGATCGATATCAGGCCTACCTGCATGCTGTCTATAAGAGATACATTTTAAATATGAAGACACAGATTGGTTACAAATAAAAAGAACACTTCGGGAGGCCTAGGTGGGCAGATCATGAGGTAAGGAGTTCAAGACCGGACTGACCAACAGGGTGAAACCCTGTCTCTACTAAAAATACAAAAATTAGCCAGGTGTGGTGGTGCACGCCGTAATCCCAGCTACTTGGGAGGCAGAGGCAGGAGAATTGCTTGAACCCGGAAGGTGGAGGTTGCAGTGAGCCAAGATCGCACCACTGCACTCCAGCCTGAGTGGCAGAACAAGACTCTGTCTCAAACAACAACAAAAAAAGATGTATAGGTTGCATCCTAAATCTGAAAATTCAAAGCCTAAATGCTCCAAAATCTGAAAGTTCTTAAGACTAATGTGATGCTTAAAGAAATGCTCACTGGAGCGTTTTGGATTTTCAGAGTTGGGATGCTCAACCAGTAAGTATATAATGCAGCTATTCCAAAATAAAAAACAAATCTGAAATACGTCTGGTCCCATGCATTTCAGATAAGGGATACTCAACCTGTAGCATGCTAACAGTAAGCATAAGAAAGCTGCAGTAGCTACAGTAATATCAGATAAAGTAGATTTCAAGATAAAAAGGTATTAATCGGAGATTTTAAAAGGGCATTTTCTACTGATAAAGTGGCAATTTTTCAGGTAGACATAGCAGTCATAGATGCATTTGTGCCTAATAATTTTCAAATTATTTACTTAAATACTTACAGGCCACTATAGGGTTATTAATTGGCCTAATTTCAATATTATTGTGTCTCAAGGAACAGAGAGGCCTGGGGACAGGGTCAGGACAGACAGACAGTGGAGCAGTCAGAACATACACATTTACCCAGTAAGTTCTCTGTTTTCTCTGGGCATGGTTTGTGGTGCCCCAAAACAATGACATTAGTAATATCAAAGACCACAGATCACCGTAACAAATATAATAATGAAAAAGTTTGAGAAACTGTGAGAATTACCAAAATGTAACACAGTGACACGAAGCGAACAAATGCTCTTAGAAAAAGGACACCAGTAGACTTGCTCATTGCAGGGTTGCCACAAACCTTCAATTTGTTTAAAAAAAAAAAAAATGCAGTCTCTGCAAAGCATAGTGGAGTGAAGCACAATAAAACAAGGTATGCCTCCACCATCTTTTCAGATACCCATGGAACATTACCAAGGTCAATCATATACCAGTACATGAAATAAGTCTCAATAAATTTTCAAAAATTGAAATCACACTGGATATGCCCTCAGACCACAATGGAATTAAATTAGAAATCAATAACATACCTAGAAAATTCTCAAATATTTGAAAATTAAACAACATACTTCTAAATAACCTGTAGGTCCAAGAAGAAATTAGAAAGAAAATTAGAAAATACTTCTAACTGGGAATAAGTTCAAAAGACCTGTTATACAGCATGGTGACTATAGTTAATGATGATATATGGTATTCTTGAAAAATTGGCTGGGCGCGGTGGCTCACACCCGTAATCCTAATACTTTGGGAGGCCAAGGCGGGTGGATCACCTGAGTTCAGGAGTTCAAGACTAGTCTGGTCAACATGGTAAAACCTCGTCTCTACTAAAAATACAAAAATTAGCTGGGTGTGGTAGCAGGTGCCTGTAATCCCAGCTACTTGGGAGGCTGAAGTAGGAGAATCAGTTGAGCCCGGGAGACAGAGGCTGCTGTGAGTCAAGATCATGCCATTGCACTCCAGGCTGGGCAACAGAGCAAAACTGCATCTCAAAAAGAAAAAAGAAAAATACAAAGTGAATGTTAAGTGTTCTTACTACAAAGATAACAATGTGAGGTACTGCATCTTTTAATTAGTTAACTATCCCATAATGCGTACTTCAGAACATGCTGTACACAATAAATATGTTTATCTGCCCATTTAAAAATGAATAAAAGAGAATACTTTGAACAGAATGACAGTGAAAGTACAGCATCAGAATTTATGGGATACAACTCGAGCAATGCTGAGATGGAAATATGTATAACTTTCAACACTTACGTTAGAAAAAAGGAAGATAAAATCAGTTACCTAAGGTTCTACCTCAACAAAGGGAGGGGGGTGCATAGAGAACAAAGCAAGCCCAAAGTAAATAGATGAAAGGAAATAAAGGCAGGGAAACTAGGGGTGGTAGTGGTCATGGTAGTAATGCACAAAAATTGGACATGTGTATACTCCCATGACCTGGCAGTTTCACTCCTCAGTATATGCCTTAGAGGAATGAGACCATATGTCCACAGAAGACCTGTACAGGATTGATCACAGCAGCATTGTTTGTAATAGTCCTCACTGAATACACTACTCAAATGCCCATAAATACTAGAATGAAGAAATAAATTTTGGTATATCCACACAATATAAGACTATGTAGCAATAAAGTTAAACTATAGTTTGTTAGCTGTAAGTGACAAATATAGCTGAATCTCATAAACCTAATTATGAGTGAAAAAAGCCAGATGCAAAAGAGTATATACTGTTTGATTCCATTCATACAAACTTCCAAAAACAGGTGATACTTGTGTGTGCTGGTTGAAAGCCAGTAAATGTTCACCCTTAGTTGGGGATCATGAATGGAACTGGACCTACAGGGGCTTCTAAGGAGTTAGAAATATTTTGTATCTTGATCTGGGTACTGATTACATGGATGTGTTCAATATGTGAGAATTCACTGAGCATACTTTTCTATATTTATATTATACTTCAGTGAATATGAAAAAAAACCCATGGACAATATTTATGATGAAAATGGGGGGCTGGGCGCGGTGGCTCACGCCTATAATCCCAGCACTTTGGGAAGCCGAGGCGGGTGGATCACGAGGTCAAGAGATCGAGACCATCCTTGTCAACAAGGTGAAACCCTGTCTCTACTAAAAATACAAAAATTAGCTGGGCATGGTGGTGTGCGCCTGTAGTCCCAGCTACTCGGGAGGCTGAGGTAGGAGAATTGCTTGAACTCAGGTGGAGGTTGCGATGAGCCGAGATCGCACCATTGCACTCCAGCCTGGGTAACAAGAGCAAAACGCCATCTCAAAAAAAAAAAAAAAAAGTTTACATTTAGTAACTTAAGCATATCCTAAGAGTGACAGAAGAAAAAAAAGAGAAAATAGGTGGCAGTATGTCTCCATGAACCTCACAAAAAAAAAAAAAAAAAAAAAAAAAAAAACAGGTAAGGGCAAATTACCCATAGCCACAAGATCCAGCAGCTATTGGCATCTGTGTAGGAGAAAACCGGAGTTGATAGACCATCTGAAAAACTTGACAAACAGAATTCCAAAACGGCATATTCCCTAGAAAGTATGGCAGTCCAATTTAAGAACTGCAGTTGAAACTGGGAGGGATGAGTATGAGCGACCCATAGTCAGAAGGTCCGAAAGGGATGGAGTAGTCTGGTCCTTAATGGACTCTTGAAATTGATCCAGCAGATCTCCTTTCCAGGTCAGGGACTCACACTGAGGAGAAATTGCTAAGAGTAGAATTGAATTAAGCAGGACAGGAATAGAAAAAGAAAGAAAGAAAAGGTCCAGATGAAGTTAGGAAAGAGGACCAGAACGAGGAACTCCAATCAAGCAAGTAACCATATTTCTTTAATGTACATAAAAACAGCAGAAAACGAGCCTCCATGAGTTAGAAAAGCTACTCTGAACCTTCCTTCTTTCTGCAAGTTTAGAAAAACGTATTTGACATTAAAACGAACAGCAGATTGTGGTGATGGCTGCACAACTCTGAATAAAAAGCACTGAACTGGGCGGGGCATGGTGGCTCACACCTGTAATCCCAGCACTTTGGGAGGCCAAGGCGGGCCGATCACGAGGTCAGGAGTTCAAAACCAGCCTGGCCAGCATGGTGAAACCCCATCTCTACTAAAAATACAAAAAAGAAAAAAATTAGCCCGGCATGGTGGCACGTGCCCGTAGTCCCAGCTACTTGGGAGGCTGAGGCAGGAGAATTGCTTGAACCCGGGAGGTAGAGGTTGCAGTGAGCCGAGATTGCACCAGTACACTCCAGCCTGGGCAACAGAGCGAAACTCCGTCCCAAAAAAAAAAAAAAAAAGTACACTTTTAAGTGGTAGGTTTTATGGTTTGTGAAACACAGCTCAACACTGAAAAAAAGGAACAGAAAATTACCAAAGTCAAATTCTACACAAAATTATTAGACGAGAAAAAAAGAAAACATTCCAGAAAGACATGCTCAAAATACAGAACAAATCTGAAACATGGTATGTAAAAATGAGTTGGAAGATATTCAGAAAATAACATAGGACATGGAAGGACAATATAAAGCAGGATTAGAAAAACTCAGAAATGTGACAACTTGGGGAACATGAATCATTTCAGAAATTTAGGCTAAAGTAAAAGGAAACAAGAATGCGTGAACACAACAGAAAATGCCCCACTACGGTAAAAGGAAGGACAATTTTTAAAAGAAAAATGGTAAACAGGGTTTGAGGAAAAGTGAAATATACTGAAGATAGTAAAGAAGACCTGGCATATAGATAATAGGATTATCTGAAGAAGAAAGCCAAAGCAGGGAAAAAGAATAAATGCTAAATGTTAATATTGAGGAAAGTTTCTTGGGATTAAAAAAGCGGGCGGGGAGGAATCCCTCTTGGTGTTGGGTGTGACGTGACCCACAGGCAGCCACAGCAGTGCTGTGTTCTAAGGCACAGGTGCTCAGAGTGGCTGTGGAGCTGGGTCCTGGGTCCAGTGTCTGGTTGAACTGCTGTGGCACCTGTGACATGGGTGCATGTTCAGTCTCAGGCATGCCACTAAGCAGAGGACTATGACTCTGAGGCACTACCCAGTAGCTTGGACCCAGGGTCAGGGATGTAGCTGTGATTCTGATCCTGGGGTTCAGGGCATAGAACTGGCATGGATCTGGGGAGGGAGGGGTGTTCCAGATGCTCAGACCCTAGGGAGGAGGGCACAGTGGCAATTCAGGCACCAGGAGAGAAGATACTGTGTAGTGGACCCTGGAAGGTCTATGAGGCCCAATGCCGTGGCAACACAGCCCCAGGAACAGTGGGGCATAGCTGTGGTTTGAACTCTAGTGGGTGGGATGCAGTGCAGTGTTGGTTTTGCTCCCCAGGGAGGTGGGGCCCCTCAGCAGCTCAGACCCCGGAGGGCTGGTCCAGATCCAGGGAGGTGGGGGTGCTGTGTCTGTTTGGCCCAGAGAGCAGTGTATACAGATTAGCCAAGGGTGTGCTCCTCTGGGAGGGTCCAGGGACCAGGCACCATGCAGGCTAAAGCACCGGGGTCACAGCTACTCCTCTGGGCCAAAGCTTCAATTCCCTGGGGCTGAGGGACTGAGTTGGATCAGGCACTAAAGAGGTGCAACTGCTTCCACAAACCAGGCCCAGCTTCTCTGCCAGGCCTAAGCTCCTGCTCCCGGAGGGCTCAAGCGCCACGGTCACTTGATAAGAAAAGCCACAGACATTTCAATAAAAATAGTAGGTGATTTATAAAGGAAAGAAACTTAGGTTACCCTCAGATTTTTTGAGATCTACACTTTATGCCAGAAGAAAATGGAATAGCAGATATTTAAGAAACTCAGGGAAAAAATGTGAGCCAAGGAACATTATACCTGGTAAAACTGACTTTCAAGTATAAAGAGTACAGATATTTATCAACATGCAGGAATTCAAGAAATATTGTTCCCACAATCCCATGAATTTGCTAGAGAATGAGCTTCAGACAGCCAAAGTGTTGAGAGACATTGACGTAAGGACAGGTAGCGAGCATTAAATGTACAGTTACTTGTAGAATGAAGATGAAATGAGGATTAAAAGGGAGAATGGAGTATGTATTGCCTTTGTGCCCAGATAATGTAAGTAACTGTTTATTTAAAAGTAAACACACCCCTGCTTTTGCTCTATCCACTGAAAAGGCTTAGAAACAAGGACCAGCCCAGAAGCAATAAGTATACCAGTAATTCCAATTGTGATACAGACATATTTTTCCCAATATTCCTTATTTTAAGAAATCAAGATGTCTTAGAGAAATAACTAACTACAATTCTGGGACAGGAAATGTACAAGATAAGCTTGGAACATCTTGTCATAAAAGATAGGGAAGGAGCTTTCAAAGACCACTGGGGTCATAGCAAAAGCCAATTTGAAGATGTTTTCAGTAGCCAATTTGGCTTCACAGAGGATAACTGACAGTAGTAACAAGTCCATCCAACACCCAAATCTTGGCTTCTAATACCATCCTCTAATAAATGAACCAGGACTCCTTGGAGAAATAGCTGATTCTAGGGCTGGGGTGGGGAATATACAAGATTAGCCTTGAGCATCTTGTTGTCAGTTTATAGTGCACATATGATGGGATTATATCCTGATAAAGCCATTGTAAGTTGAAAATATTGTAAGTTGAAAATGCATTTGCTGTACCTAACCTACCCAACATCATAGCTTAAGCTAGCCTACCTTTGACCTGCTCAGAACACTTACATTAGCCCACAGTTGGGCAAAATCATCTAACACAAAGCCTGTTTTATGCTAAAATATTGAATATCTCAGAATATGAAGTATGATTTTTACTGAATGCATATGACTCACACCATCATAAAGTTGAAAAATCTTAACTCAGGGCTCTCTGTACTAGAAAACAAGAGCTCAGAAAACTATTGGAGTTTTAAAGGAACACAAGAGTCAGCTGAACACAGGCCAAAACTGGGAGGCCTTGGGCAGGAAAGTAAATTTAACAGTATTGGATTATCACACAAGGAATAAAATGAACGCACACCAGTCCGTTGTGATAGAAATAGGTAATTGAATAAGTAAATAAATGAGAGAGAAGAGACAAATCTCCCCTACAGAAAAACTTCAAATAATTTTATGTAGATACTCCTGCTTCAAGAAGGTATAGCATGACTGTTCACCCTATAAGTGTGGGCTGTGCTTACTGGCTTGCTTCCAGAGACTGCAACGTGGAAGGAGGGAGGAGAAGTAACTTTAATTGGAAACCTACAAATACCACTTTGGTCGGGTGATCAGGGTTATTATCAGTGTGAAGTCAGGTTGTTGTACATATAGTATTGTCCTCCAAACCCTATAACTGTAGTTCTGTAAAAAATAGGCAACCCAAACTGAGGGACATCCTACAAAATACCTGACAAGTACTCTTCAAAACTGTCCAGGTCATCAGAATGAAGGAAAGTCTGAGAAAGAGCCTAGAGGAGACTAAGGAGACAAACAACAAAATGTACTGTGGTATCCTGGATAGGATCCTGGAACGGAAAAGGGACATTAGGTAAAACCTAAGGACATTTGAGTAATGTATGGACTTTAGTTGTTAATAATGTATTAGTATTGGTTCATTAGTTGTATCACAGAAACTATTAATATAAGATGTTAATAATAAGAAACTGGGTGTGCTTATGTGGGAACTTGGTGCTATTTTCTCAATTTTTCTGTAAATTGAAAACCTCTAAAGTTAAAAGGTTGATTTATACAGTTTTTTAAAACAGTAATTGTGGGCCAGCATGGTGGCTCATGCCTGTAATCCCAGCACTTTGGGAGGCCGAGGCGGGTGGATCACTTGAAGTCAGGAGTTCAAGACCAGCCTGACCCACATGGTGAAACCCCCATCTCTGCTAAAAATACAAAAATTAGCCAGGCGTGGTGGCACATGCCTGTAATCCCAGCTACTCAAGAGACTGAGGTAGGAGAATCACTTGAGCCTGGGAGGTGGAGCTTGCAGTGAGCCAAGATTGCACTGCACCACTCCACTCCAGCCTGGGCAGGAGTGAGACTCCTTTGTCTCAAAAATAATAATAATAATTGCAACTGGTTGAAACTCATCAAATATGTTTAAATCTGTGAGTTCATAATTATATTTTTTTTAATTTATGGGGTCTCACTCAGCCCAGGCTGTGCTCAAGCAATCCTCTTGCCTCAGCCTCCCAAGTAGGTGAGACTACAGGCATGCACTACCATGCCTGGCAGATTTTTTAAGTTTTTTTCTTTTATAATTTTTTGAGCCAATATAAGTATCATTCTTTTTTTTCTTTTTTCTTTTGGTAGAGACAGGGTCTCGCCATCTTACTTAGGATGATCTTGAACTCCTGGGTTCAAGCAGTCCTCCCACCTCGGCCTCTCAAAGGGCTGGGATTACAGGTATGAGCCACTGTGCCTGGCCCATAATTATATGATAAAACAAAACCAAATTGTAACCCATTATCTTGAGAAATGGTAAATAAAGGAAGAGTCAAGTATTTTATCTTTTCTACTAGGTAACCAAATAGTTGATGAGGGGAAGGCTCTCTTTGTAAAAGTATTTCAGTTAATTTAAAAAAGTTGAAATTGGCCGGGCACGGTGGCTTGTGCCCGTAATCCCAGCACTTTGGGAGGCCAAGGTGGGCAGATCACAAGGTCAAGAGATCGAGACCATCCTGGCCAACATGGTGAAACCACATCTCTACTAAAAATACAAAAATTAGCTGGGCATGCTGGCACATACCTGTAGTCCCAGCTACTCGGGATGCTGAGGCAGGAGAATCATTTGAACCCAGGAGGCGGAGGTTGCAGTGAGCCAAGATCACACCACTGCACTCCAGCCTGGTGACAGAGTAAGACTGTGTCTCCAAAAAAAAAAAAAGTTAAGGTTATCACCTTTTTGAAATCCCCCAGTAAATGAATGGGTCTCAGCATTGAACATCAACACCTCCTAACATTACAGTGAGACAGAGATATTTACATGCCTCCTGATGAAGGAATGCAGCACCACGTATAGTTATTCATGCCGAAAGGATCAAATTTGAGTCAGATCAAGCCTCTGTATTCAGTTGCCAATCTGCAGAAAATACAGGAGGACATGTTAAGACTGCATCATGAGTATGCAATCAGCAAAATCCAGTCTTTGGGAAACAAACTCTCCAGGTCATATGCCCCAACTTCTTCAACAGATAATTTGAAAGAAAGGGATGGAGGGGGAACCTATAGATTTAAAAGATACCAAAACATTTTTAAATAGGCAAGACTAACCTCAAAAATATGATGCCTGGCTGGGCGCAGTGGCTCACGCCTGTAATCCCAGCACTTTGGGAGGCCAAGGCAGACAGATCGCTTGAGGTCAGGAGTTCAAGACCAGCCTGGCCAAAATGGTGAAACCCTGTCTCTACTAAAAATACAAAAATTAGCCAAATATGGTGGCAGGTGCCTGTGATCCCAGCTACTCAGGAAACTGAGGCAGTAGAATTACTTGAACCCAGGAGGTGGAGGTTGCAGTGAGCTGAGATTGCATCACTGTACTCCAGCCTGGGAGACAGCAAGACTGTCTCAAAAAAAAAAAAAAAAAAAAAAAAAAAAGTGATGCTAAGTGAAAGAAGTCAACCACAAAAGATCGCAGATTCCATTATTTTGATTCCATGTATATGAAATGTACAGAATAGGCAAATCTATGGAGACAGAAAGTAAATTCATGGGCTCGGAGCTGAGGGCAGGGAGGAAAGGAATGGGAATTAACTGTAAATGGACACAAGGGATCTTTTGGGGTTATAGAATTGTTTCAATTGGATTGTGGTGATAGTGGCACAACTCTACTAAAAACATACATTTAGTAAAAAATGGATGTACAAATGGACAATTACAGTGTCTAGTGATGTACACTTGGGTAATAAAGCTATAATAAACTCTAGGAAGTTATTACTATAAAAAGCAGTATAGTGGTTACTTTTGCCAGGGGGAGGAGAGTTGATTTGTATAATGCACACAGAGAGGCTTTTGGGATGGATACAGGAGATCTGTTTCCACCTGAGTGGAAGCTATAAGGCCTCTTTATAAAAATTTGTTTTCTATGTACTTGTATGGTTTCTACCATCTTTTATTTTATAATAAAGGGTTTTAAAGAAATGAACCAGGCAAGGTGGCTCACACCTGTAACCCCAGCACTTTAGGATATCCAAGACCAGCCTGGGCAACATAGGGGAAGACCTTGTCTCTACAAAAAATGTAAAAATTAGCCAAATGTGGTGGTTCATGCCTGTGGTTCCAGCTACTCTGGAGGCTGAGGCAGGAGGATGACTTGAGCCCGGAAGTTTGAGGCTGCAGTGAGCCGTGATCACACCACTGCACTCTAGCCTAGGCAACAGAGAGAAGCCCTATCTCAAAAAAGGAAAATACAAGACTCCTGAGCTGTTAGAAGATATCAGATCCCCACACATTTCATTCAT
The DNA here is from genome assembly GCF_009761245.1 of Sapajus apella. NCBI lineage: Eukaryota > Metazoa > Chordata > Mammalia > Primates > Cebidae > Sapajus > Sapajus apella. The sequence continues at coordinate 7,158,159 of NW_022437031.1, forward strand.
AATAATGAGACTATTTCTCATGGGCAAACTCAGTGTAGCCAGGAAAATGCTGTTTTATCTGACAAAAGAAAAAAATGCAAAAGAGATGCAGCAGTTGGTTTAATTTCTTTTGGGTATACACTGCATGATAAGTGCCATTTGGACCTCAGAACCTATTTATTTCAAGCACTGCAAAATAATACATAGGCATTCTTTTCTGGTAGGTTCAACTGCCCTGTGATTTTCAGTTTTATGCACAAAAAAATTGTATGACTATAGTAAAGGAAATGGATGGAGGAGGAAACATCAACTGCAGTCCCACCCCCACCCCCACCCCAGCAACTCACAAATCACAAATTCATAAATATTTTTTACTTTCGTGTTTTTGGAATGCTGGTGGTGTTTGGTGGTGGTGGTAGTGTTGTGTTTTGGGACCGGGGCGTGTTGGCCGTTTTTGTAAGAATTCTCTTCCAAAATAGAATTCATTCTGAGGGGCACCTTTTATGATTTTTGCCTTGTGGAAACCGCTCAGAGCATCCTTTGGTACTATTTTTTAACATGCGATATATTAGGTAATGCAAGTGCTCTCCTCGCTTCCGCCGGGCCCAGGGTAGGCAGCTGGCTGTATTCCTGTTCTCATTGCATGTGGTTGTGCTCAGAGTGGAACTGAGTCCCCTGACGTTACTTATTAACATTCCCTCAATTTCTCACCTCCCTTTCTAATTTTTCCACTTTTAGAAGAAGAATTCAGAAAAGCAGCTCAGCAACAGGAAAATCAAGAGAAAAAAGAGGAAGACGATGATGAACAAACGCTGTACAGAGCTCGGGAGTGGGATGACTGGAAGGACACCCATCCTAGGGGCTATGGCAACCGACAGAACATGGGCTGATCTTCCCACAACACCACAGGACTGCAGGGTGCACACCTCCCCCGCCAAGAAAAATCATGCAGTCCTCCCCTCCCTGGGCTCCCGCTTCAGCTATGTACAACAAAGGCAAAGATGCTAAATCTTGCTTTGCATTCAATAAAGTGTCAAGTGATTAAGTGTGTATTTGTATCCTAGGTGATGTGAACCAGCAGTTTTGTTTTGGCATCATCATCCTCATCATGTTGTATTCTAATTTCTTAGGTAGAAAGAAGAGTGCTGAGAAATGGCTCTGTGTAATCAATGGCTGTCTGAATTCTCTGAAAAAATAAAAGTCCCCTCTATTACATGAGCCTGTGCAGAAATATGGCTATCAGCTGCTTTTTTTGTTGGGGGAGTGGGGGCATTGAGCTGTGGGTCTCTGGGCCTATGGAGAAATGCCCTTTGATGTGGGCAGTGAATTTGTCCAGCATCAGATCTGCGCAGGCATTCTTCCTACTGGGCATATGATATGAAGCCATATAAGTAACACCCTGCACCATGAGGCAATCCAGCACTCTATAAGGGGAGAGCTTTCTGTGCCACACAGTGCTATTATTTTCAGAAACTATAGCTGTAGGTAAGTGGACCGCAAAGGGATGTAGTCTACTTCCTGGTCCTATCTACCTCGTCCTAGCTTGGCAAGAAGAAATGAGAGATACAGAGGAGGAGACACAGAGTCCTCCTTGTGTGTGTATCTGAGGCCAGGGCCTTTACTGTCATGCAAACATTACCATATATCCCTTAGGGTGAAGAGCAGCCTCAGGCCAAAGCCTAACTTTTTTTTGAGACAAGTCTCACTCTGTTGCCCAGGCTGGAGTGGAATGGCGCAATCTTGGCTCACTACAACCTCTGCCTTCCGGGTTCAAACGATTCTCCTGCCTCAGCCTCCCAAGTAGCTGGTGGTATAGGCGCCCACCACCACACCCAGCTAATTTTTGTATTTTTAGTAGAGATGAGTCCTTACCATGTTGGTCAGGCTGGTCTCAAACTCAACCTCAGGTGATCCACCTGCCTCGGCCTTGAAAGTGCTGGGACTGTAGGCATGAGCCATCGCGCCTGGCCAGCCTAATTCCAATTGGTCCTTATTGCCTATGCTGGGAGATACCTGGCACAATCCAAACTAATGGCCTGGGTAAATGTGCCACGATGGTCATTTGGCTGCTTAGTGAGGTGCCTGCAATCACGCAGATAATGGGTGTGGAGGAGCGGGACAGTACAGATGACACTGCAGGGCACCTACTTTCTGGGGAAGAGAGAAGACAGTGTCCTCAGTTCTTGCTTTGGTATCCTATAAAAGCAGCCATGTGTTGAAACAAATGATCTGCACAGAAAGCATACTTCTGCGGCTTTGTTACACGGGTTTTCTTTTAAGAGGAAGATGACTCAGCCCTCCTAGCTTCTGCAGTCTAGCTTAGGAGAGGGGTTTGAAAAGGAGACTCAGTTCCCTCGTTTATAGGGTGGTTAGTGGAGGGCTGTCAGGTGATGAGGGGGAGGTTGTGTTTCGTGGGAGATGATAGAAGACTGCCGATAATCTATCTATTTGTATACTGCTTAATGAGAGGAGTCATCTCACCCTCACAACATAAGCTCCTGAAACTGGGAGAGCACAGATTAAAGTCCCCAAAGATTTGGAAAGCATCATTTTCCGCTCTCTTTCAATGGTTCCCAGCCTGCCTCTAGCAATGCCCTATTTCTTGCTCTTGAAACTCCACCCTGCATTTATTCTCAAATGGGCCAAGTTGGAGTTACCGCCTTGGTCGAAGTCCCTTTAAGATTGGGCCTTCCAGAGGGTCCAGCTCAATTAAACCCCTTCATACATTCTGATATTTAAGAGACAGACCAGACAAGGTGGGTTTGAATTCTGGCTTTAAAAATTGCAGGCTGACAGAAAGAGAAACTCTCGCTAATTGGTGGAAGCTAACAAAACAATTGAACTCAGGGAGATAGAGAGTAGAAGGTTGGTTACCAGAGACTGGGAAGGGTACTGGAGGGAGGGGTTGGGGGGTGGGGATGGTTAATGGATACAAAAATATATAATGAATAAGACCTATTTGATAGCACGACAGGTTGACTATAGTCAATAATTTAATTGCACATTTAAAAATAAAAGTATAATTTTTAACACAAAGGAGAAATGCTTAAGGGGATAGCTATCCCATTTTTCATGATGTGATTGTTATGCATTGCATGCCTGTATCAAAACATCTCAGGTACCCCATAAACATATACACCTGTAGCAGGAGCAGCCTCGAGAAACAGAGATCTCGAACACCGAATGGGAAGGAAAAGGGGTTTATTACGTCTGGGAGCCGGGCGATGATGTGTCTAAAACCCAGCTCGTTTAACAAAGGAAGGTTCTGCCTTTATATAGGCTTACGCTCTAGATATTACATGTGGAAGAATCTTAAGTTTATAGCCTTAGATATCACGAGTGAAAAGGGTTTTGGATTTACAGCTTTAGGAACCACATGTGAAAAGGCTTCTGAGTTTACAGCTTTAGAAATCACATATGAAAGCGTTCTTGTCCCTGGACTGAGGAGTCGGGTGGGGGTTTGATCTTGTTTTAAGTAAAAACAGTGTCTTCCGGAAAGTTTCCCCAATACCAAGCGTGTTATTTACAGGAAGGTGGATCAGGAGGCGCCAGCTGGCCTGCTTTTTTCTTCTATTGAAATGCATTGTGGAAGTCCAGGGGGAGGTGATCCCAGATGCCTGGATCTCCTTCCTCACACCTACTATGCACCCCCAAAACAAGAAAATTAAAAATTGCAGGCCGTGTGATGTGACCTTGGGCGATAAAAGTCTGAACTGCCTTTTCTTCGGCCTGTGAGGATTAAATGAATAATGGCACCTATTATAATAAACTCAGGCAACTAAAGAGTAAGTGCTTTCCGTTAGCTCAGGTGACTACAGTCTGTCCATGAGAAGGGAAAGCAAATGGACAGATATCGGGCCCCTAGTATGTGCCAGGCACTTTCCCACACTGTTAATACAAGGACCCTGCGAAATTGATTTCTTTAAGTTCACACTGGTAAGATGTTATGCTACTGTCACTTTCCATGTGCTTCCCAATTGCTTGTGCTTTTAGCTGTGTCTTAAAGCTGCTTCAAAGAAGAGCAGCTTTAAAAATCTAAACTAAAACAACTATGTCTACATCACTGGAGCTCTAGAAATTCCTTCTTAGCTGACTCACCAAAGAAAAGGTTATGCCAGCTCCCCCGCCACTGCCCCCTCAGCTGGGGAATAAGAAGACGGAGGTGGTGAGCAAGCCCATCTTCCTCCATTTTCCTTCCCTGTTCTGTCTGCCTGACTGCCAGAGAAACCAAAAAAGCACCACCTTCACTACTCCCACCAGAGGCAAGTTCCTTCAGGGTCCTAGAGTGAGCTGGGTTTGGTGGATTCCCAGAAACAAAGACTCCTTAAAGCTCTCAATGATAGTACTGTTTCATAGTTTGCGAAACACTTTCACATATGCTGCTTATTTCATTCTCACAACCTGTCAAGCAAGATCTGATATCTTCACACAGCTAAGAAGTAGAGCGCGCAAACAGATCAGCTTAGCCAAAGCATTTGCTCTCTGTGGCCCTCACGGGGAGGCCAATTAGATTTGAAAAAGGAGAATGCTAGGCACTGTTTCCTTTAATGCCGTTACACACTGATTTGTCCTTTCCACTCTTGTTCCTCTCAACACCCCTGTGAGAAAAGGCAAGGGGAGAAATGAACTGACTTCAAACCTAAGTCAAAGTCTCAGTTCTGGGGGCTCTGCTGCTCCCAAGCTGAGTGGCCCCAGGCAAAGTCTTCTATCATTTGACACAATTTGAAAAGGGGAAAACCACCTCTCTGTGTCACTCACACCCCAGAAAGTCCTCCTCCGCTGACCCTGGGCCTGCAGTTTGCTCATCAGCACAACAGGAGCATTGCCACCCGTCTCTGCTGGGCATACTACAACAATAGGGTATTGTTATCACCATCCCCTTGCAAAACAGCTGTCCCCAAAACTTGTGCATCATTTTCCTCACAGATTCCTTTTAACCCACTCCTCCAAGGTGCAAGTCAACAGGGCATGGTTCACTTCTGTTCCATCACAAGGTGACGTTGGTTCTAATACCAGCTCTGTCACTGTCTTAGCCCCTCTGAGATGTAGCCAATATCTTCCCTACTTACCTCACAGGCCAGGGTAGGGAGCAAAGGAAATCAAATAGGCAAAAGCACTTTGACCAGTTATGACATGACACAAGAGTGAGGAGTAAGAGCAGGAGGCTGTTGGTAAGCTGGAGGGATGGAGGAGGGGATGCTCTTTTTTTCATTAAAAATTTTTGTAATAGAGATGGGGTCTCCCTGTGTTGCCCAGGCTGGTCTCAAACTCCTGGGTTAAAGCAATCCTCCTGCCTCAGTCTTCCAAGTAACTGAGATTACAGGTGTATACCACCATACCCTGATGAGTTTTGTATTTTTTGTAGAGATGAGTTTTCACCATGTTGCCCAGGCTGGTCTTGAACTCCTGGGCTCAAGTGATCTTCCTGCTTGGCCTCTGAAAGTGCTGGGATTACAGGCATGAGCCGCTGAGCCTGGCCTTTTTTTTTTTTTTTTTAAGTCAGCAGTTCCTGACTTCATTTTAACCCTTGCTCCTCCAATGCTTCCTCAATCAATCTTCTAGATGTCGCCACCAGCCAAAAGGTGACATGCTTTTTTTCAAATGCTGAAATGACCAGCAAAACAGAGAACTATGAACAATGAAAACTGAGAACCAGTTTTTACGTAACTGACTGCCAGGCCACCTTTGGCAAATGTATATGAAAAGATGATGGGCAAAGTCTTAGATTTCAGTGTCTTGTTCCAACTGGCAACAAATCCTCCAAAGAGAGCAGAATTGAGCAATGTCTTAGGCCAGCCTAGTCCAGCATGGTAGCAGGAATAAAAATTATGGCTACTGTGTATTAAGCACCTACTATATACTAGGAGCTTTACACACAATATTTCTGATCCTCACAACACCCAAGGTAGATACTATTATAGACTCAATCTGTCGATGATGAGGAAATTGAGGCTTAGAGAATAGACTTCCCAAAGATCACTAAGCTCTAAGTGGTTGAGCTGGGCCCGGGTTCCAGGTTGGCCTGAGGACATATGAAGGCAGGAAATACATCCTGGTGGTACAGTGCTCTCCTCCCCTTTCTCTCTCCAAGATTTGAGCAACAATTCCATCAGCTTTGCCTGCTGGCCCCTTCAGGGACAGTCTGAGACCGGCTCACTAGGGGCAAATCCCCACTCAGAAATCTACCCTTCCTGGGGCCCTTGCACCATTCAACCTGCAGTGGAACATTCCTGCCCCCAATGCCAAGCCCACCTACTTTCCATTTCCCTGTCCAGCCTTATTTAGCTGGTCTTTGTTCAAGTAACCCTTTTATTTTTATATTTTTTTTAGAAACAGAGTCTTGCTCTCTCCCCTAGGCTGGAATGCAGTGGTGCAATCATAGCTCACTGTAACTGTGAACTCTGCTCTCTTTAACCCGAATGCCATCACCTCATTTTTAAAAATAGAGACAGAGTCTTGCTATGTTGCCCAGGCTGGAGAGCAGTGGCTATTGACAATCATTGCACACTGCATCCTTGGGCTCAAGCAGTCCTCCTGTTTCAGCCTCCTGAGTAGCTAGGATAATAGATAAATGTCCACACTCAGCTATTTTTTCTGTTTTATTTTGTAGAGATGGGGTCTTGCTACATTGCCCAGGCTTCAAGTAAATCTTTTAAACCTTCTGTCCCAGCCTCTCACTCAGGGGTTCCTACATATTTTCTGTCTTTTTTTTTTTTCTTGAGATGGAGTCTCGCTCTGTTGCCCAGGCTGGAATGCAGTGGCACGATCTCAGCTCCCTGCAACCTCCGCCTCCCGGTTCAAGCAGTTCTCCTGCCTCAGCCTCCCGAGCAGCTGGGACTACAGGTGCACACCACCATGCCCAGCTAATTTTTGTATTTTTAGTAGAGACGGGGTTTCACCATGTTGGCCAGGCTGGTCTCAAACTCATCTCGTGATCCACCCGCCTGGACCTCCCAAAGTGCTAGGATTACAGGTGTGAGCCACCGCACCTGGCCGGTTGCTACATATTTTCTGAGCCAGTCAAAGAATCTCTTCATCTACCAGGGCTTTCAGGACAACTAAGACCAGACCCAGGCCGTAAGTGCATGAGGTTTGGGAGACAGGGGCTGGGAAGAAGGGTTTCTGCCTGAACTCTGAGGCTCTTCAACACTCAGTAGCAGATACAGCCTCTGCTACCCTGGTGCCCTTCGCCTTGGCTCAGAGGCATTAAGAGATTTGCAGAAAGACTTCCTCACCAGCTTTATTTCACCTGTCTTCCCCTTTCCTTGTCTATCTTCTCTACTCCACCTCCAGCTTCCCTGACCACAAATATACTGGAGGCTATCACTAGCCCTGACTGTTTCACTGAGCTCCCAGACCTGTATCCTGCCATCTGCTACACAGCTCACCTTGATGAACAAACTGAACTCAAACTCCACAGTCTTAGAATGAACTCATCACATTCCCCACCCCTCTTTCTCCATCAGAGCTTCTTATGTCCCCAACACCTACTTAGTGCTCATCCCCAGAAGCTCAGGATTGTTGCTGGTTTTTCTTCCTGACCAAGCAAGCATTCAAATGTCTGCTGAATGAATTACTGAATGAATGAGTCCCATCATGAATCACACTTCATCAGGCAGATTCACAAGAATCCAGCCTCTTTCTTTTCATATTCAAACAACTTTGCATAAAAGAAAACTTTGAGTCCCTTCACCTTAAAGCAGCAATCATTTCTGTCTCAGACTGATGGATCAGTTCAGTCTACCACTGAAGAGACCAATTTTTTTTTTTTTTACCAAGTGCATTCAATGTGGAGGTCTGCTTTGTAGTCTGCTTTTAAAGCTTAGCATATAATACTACAGAGTCTGCCTTACAATAATTTTAATAATGTTTAATGACTGCTGATTAGTCTATAATGTTGCTATATAATCGCTTACTTAGCCAGCCCCAGATTTTGAACATTTGGAATGATTCCAGATTTTTACTGTTAGTTTCTTTATTCATTTACAGAGTAAATTACCTTATTTGCCTGCGTATGCAAAAAGAGGTCCCTAGAGGGGGTGGAGTGTTGGGTTGTTAGAGGCCAGGAGTGGGAAGGACACATTTCACTGAGCTCACACAGTTTCTTTTGAATTCTGAGTCATGTAAATATACCAGCTATTCAAAATATACATGCCAAAAGCTTACTGTACACCAAGCATTGTGCCAGAAGCTGGCTGTAGAGGTGGGGTTTACACTCACAACCCACCTCTTTGATATGTGTTCTCCCAAAAGTATGTATAATGTGCCTTGGAAACCCAGAGGAGAGAGCAAGGAATGACATTTTCACTGGGTCTTGAAGGGTGGGTAGAGCCAGTCAGGTTGACAGGATACTGCTCAGAATAGGAAAGGACACTTCCAGTTTGCGGAACCAGGCTGTATCTGGTGTAGTGTGTAAGTGATGGGAAATGAGGCTTTCAAGAAGGGTGGAAATCAGTGTAGAAAGGGCTCTGTGTCCAGGTCCTGGGGTCTGAATTGGATCCCAGAGGCAATGGAGCCTTTGGAGTGTTTGACAGCAGCCCCTCTAATTGCAGAATGGAGACCAAAGGAAGGGAGGTGAGCAGGCAGCAACCTTCTACAGTCCAGGAGACAGTGACAGGGGCCCAAACTGGGGGACCGACTGTTCCAGCTTGCCCAAGTTTACACCAGTTTTAGCCCTGGAAGTGTGATGCCCTGCTTTTTGCCAGCTAAAGCTAACTCTCTCTTTCTCAGACTAAAAGCTGCTCAGGCTTTATGTTAGCTTCTTGAGCCAGACAGACTCCATCTTAGCTTCTTCATTTTAGTTATTTTCCCACCATTAAGTATATAACTATAGTATGTAGCTGGGGCAGGCTGACACTGGGCACCTCCAGGAATGCATTTGTTGATAAGAGGCCGAGTTAAGTGACACCAGCAGAGCCTGGGAATGCAGGTGCTGTCGAGCACCCAGAGCCTCAGTTATCTATAAGTTGTATGTCTTTCATGACAGCTTTACCCCTTGTGCCTGGCACTGTTTTATTTCTCATGTACTAGTTTATCTGTTAACTATTTGCTCACTCTGCTTTTGTGAAAAATTTGCTTCAGCTAGGCTCCCCCTCCCTTTTAAAACTAGGGTGTAAAAGACCACCTAACTTTTTCTTAGGGACCAAGAGAATTTTGGGCTTTAGCCACCTCTCATTCACCGGCATAATAAAGGACTCATAATTCAATCTCAGAGTGTGGCACATTCCTTGTCTCGCTTGGGTACAACAGAAGTCCAGCATCCTGGGCAACTCCTCATCCCAGGCAAACTGGGAGGGTTGGTCACCCCCCGCCAAGACCCTGAACCAAGACCCTGGAGGCTGCTGTTCCCGGGGCCTAGAAGTGATCCAATCACTAATGCTTCCAAGGATTTCAAACGTCCCCTGTTCTGCCCTACCCTCCATCACCACGGGCCCCTCCTCCCACCACCACTCCTGGCTCTACTTTCACTGGATTCTAAACCTAGAATCCAGTGAAACATAAATCTCTTTACATATCTAGGCCTCCCGATACGTAAAGAGATTTGTTAGGAAATCATCCCCGCTTACCACTTTTCAGACTTTTCTTCTTCTACTACTCCCGTCCACCAACCTGAGGCTCCTATCAAACTAAACCTCCTCCTTACCAAAGCAAACTTCCAGCCTTTTGTGTATGCTGGGCCACCATGGGAAATGTCATGCTCTCCACTTCTCAGTCCATTAGAGCACACTGCAAATACTCGCTCCCCACAGCTGAATAGTAGCGCTAATGAACAGCTCCTGGATGGCAGCTACTACATGAGAAGCCTTTCAAACACTCCTGCTAAATCTCACAGCAAAGAAATAGGATGCATCCTTTTCACCAGATGAGGAAACCAAGACTCAAAGAGAGGAAGTGTCTGGTCCAAAGTCACACAGCTACTAGCGTTCCCCTCTGTCTCCTTTGAAATTCTCCGATGACTCCAATCCTTGTATTGATAACATATGCACTTCTTTTATTCCCTGTCTGTGTTCCCTGCCCCCTAAACCAACACACAAGCAATTGTAAACCTAGAACAATACCAGACTTTAAGTAGGGCCTTGAGAAAAATTTGGTGAATGAAGGGATTAGGTATACTCTGTCTAGAATACCTAGCCTGGTGCTTGGCATTAAATAGGTTCTCCATTGCTATTGGTTATTGTTGTTGCTTGAGACAGGGTCTTGCTCTGTCATCCAGGCTGTAGTGCAGTGGTACTTTCTTGGCTCACTGCAGCCTCGGCCTTCTGGGCTCTAGGCTTCCACCTCAGCCTCCCAAGTGAGTAGCTGGGAATACAGGTCTGTACCACCACGCTCAGCTAATTTTTGTATTTTTGGTAGACACAGGGTTTCACCACGTTGGCCAGGCTGGTCTCTAACTCCTGGGCTCAAGTGATCCACCCACCTCAGCCTCCCAAAGTGCTGGGATTACAGGCGTGATCCACCACCCCTGGCCCTAATGTTTTCAACTGAGCTGAAATTGCAATACCTAACCAAATAAGGGTAGGAGAGAGGGAGAAGATCGGAAGAAAAGAAATTATGGCAAAACCTCAGGTATCCAAAGCTTCCTAGAACTGAGTCATTCCAAAGGCTGAGGGTGAATCAGAGCTACCCTCGCTTCCACCACCCTGTCTGAGCGCTCTGGTGCCAGTCCCCTTGATCTGTTTCCTTCCACTTTTCTCCTTTGTTTTTCTCTTGCCCCTTCGAAGTTTCTTTGGGGTCCAGCTTATCCCAGCCCCATCTGGTGAGCTCACGACAGTCTTTCTTGTACTGCCCGTCCAGGCCTCTCTCGCCTGATCCATTTCTCCTCACTGCAGCGGGCCCTCTTCCACAGAGCCCCCCTCACTCCCCGGGCATGCAGGTGCTTCTCTCGTCTGTGCAACCCACAGCACCCCATGCAGGTGTCTGCTTTTACACCTCCTTCCAACACTGGACTGTAAGTGTTTTGAGGGTAGGAATCATGTCAACCTTCAATGTCTACAGATGAAATTGGCAGGCCCTTTGTGCTCCTTGGCAACCCTTCCTTCTTTATTGCTTACTCTGAGGCGGCCAAGCTTTTGCTTGTTGGTTGATGAATTGTAATTGCGAAATCATGAGTGCTTGCTGTTCAGGGTTTATCTGCTAGCCTAATTCTCTTCTTGCTCTTTCTCTGTTCCCTGATGTTTATGTTACACTTGTCCATTTGGCTCAAGAGAGCTCCAGCTCGGCCATTGTGCTCTCTGTCTTTGGGAGCAAAGGGTGACCAATCTGGGTCTGGGTCCAGCCCTGCCAGTCCATCTTGCCTCAGGCATCAGGAGACCTGGTCTCCCTCACAGGTTCCACAGACATTTACTTGAGTGTCTGCTCTGCACCAGACCCTGACCCAGATATTAGGGAGACAGAGGTAGAAAACTGTCTGGCCCTGCCTGCCTCTGATTCTTGCGTTGCCTGGAGCCCTTTCTAGATGTCCTCCATTTACCCATCTGAAAGTAGGGAAACAGAGACCTGATCTGTAAGGGGCGTTGGACCTCTTGATACTGTGGATCTTGTCTGTCCTGGGTACTCTAAGCCCCTCCGTATTTCTGCTTTCCCCCAGAAGAGCCAGGCCTGCCTCTGTCACCTCTCTCCCTCCTCCCCTACAAATTCTGAGCAGATACACTCCAATATATCCCACCTTCTATGTAGTCAAGCAGCCCCACGAAGCAGCTGGAGAACCCCAGCTATCTCAGGGGGAAGATAAGAAAGAGGGGGAAGAAAAGAAGAGGAAGGTGTCGTATGTCAGATGACCATCTAGGGCACATGGGGGAGTTGAAAGCACACCCTGACATAACCAAAAAAGTTCCCCAAGCTCAGCTCTGAAGAGTCACATTAGTCACTCTAATAAAGGAAGCCCAAAGCAGAGTGGGGGTAGGGAGATGATAGAGTTCCGTTAATCTCCCTGGAAAAGGGACCAATGCTCTCTTGCACTTGTAAAACCCTTGATACCATTTTTGTATCTGATTTTCCCAGCAACCCCTTCAGTTACATTCAACAGATGTTTTTGACTACCTTCTATATTCAAGGCCTTCTGCTGGGAGTACTGGCCTTTTCCTGTAGGACACATCACAACTTCAAGTGTACAAACATTTTATTTTATTATTTATTTACTTATTTTGTAGAGATGGGATCTTGTTATGTTGCCCAGGCTGGTCTTGAACTTCTGGGCTCAAGCAATCCTCCCATTCAGCCTCTCAAAGTGCCAGGATTACAGGCATGACCCATGGCACCCAGCCTAACATTTGTGTGATATTTTTTTTAATGTCTGTCTCCTCCACTAGACTGTAAGCTCAAAGAAGGCAAGAATCATGTCTGTCTTCTTCCCCACTGAATCCTCAACACCTAACAACAGTGCCTGGCAAACAGCAGTCACTCAATAGATAGTGACAGAAAAAATATATCTAACATGGTGAAACCCCATCTTTACTAAAACTACAAAAACTAGCTGGGTGTGGTGGCACACGCCAATAGTCCCAGCTACTCAGGAGGCTGAGGCAGGAGAATCACTTGAACCCAGGAGGCAGAGGTTGCAGTGAGCTGAGATCACACCACTGCACGATCTGCCTGGGTGACAGAGCGAGACTCTGCCTACAAAAAAAAAGAAAGAAAAAAAAAGGCTTGTCTTCCATTTTCCAAAGGCTATTACACAAAAGCAAGCCTCAGCCTGAAACACGTTACTTGTTCAATATGTGTTACTTGAACTAAATGAGTAGTAACGACAGGAAATGATGCCAGGCTGTGTGCTAAGCACTTTATATTCATTCACTCATCTAATCCCCAGAACTACCCTAGGAAGTAGGTACTATTATCATCCCAATTTTACAGATGGAGAAACTGGGCCATAGAGGTTCACCACCTTATAAGCAATAGAGCTAAGGTGTGAACCCCAGCTATCTGGCTCTAAAGTCTGTGCCCCTAACCTACACTGCATTCTAGCAATGAATGCTCAAACTGAGCTCTAAAGAGATGGAGTTTTTTCCAAAGGTGTCACAGGAAGAGCATGGTAGAGCTGGGAGTGGGAGCCAGGTCTTTCTGTGCAATGCTTCTCCCACTCTATGACAAGGTATCTGGCCACTGAGACAGGGCCCCTGGGACTAGAGGCACAAAGAGGGATCTGAGGAGTCTATTAATAGATATCCATGCAGAAAAACACCCCAGTGGGCTAGATGACTCTGAGCAAAGACAAGAGGAGACAAAGGATAACCACTAGGGCAGAAACAAGTGTGGCTGCCAAGTCCCTTTTCTTAAGCAGGGAAAGGGAGTGGGGTGCTTTTCAGAGGTCCTATTTGAGGCCTAACCTACTCTCTTTCTGCACTAATTTATCAAGGGTGCCCCTCCCCCACAGCTAGAGCCATTCCAGGGCCATTTGTGCTTCATTACAATTGAACACACTGTGGAGAAAGGATATGACTGGGGAGATTAGATAGCCTGATCTGCAACCTGGTGTGTGGGTAGGAACATGGGGCGGGGCAGTGGAGAAAAGGTTTGGTCAAGCCTGACAAAACCCCAGCAGCTAATCTCATTCCACGATAAGAGATTATAGCAAAGCATCTACAATCCACTCGGTTTAAGAAGTTTTGACCTTCTGGTTGGACTTCTTGCCACAACAGAACAGCACCATAACCATGGCCTTCTTCTCCCGACTGGATCTCCAGGAGGGTCTCCAAACCCTCTCTGTTTTGCAATGGATCCCAGTCTATATATTTTTAGGTGAGTGAACCCCAAGGGCTGGAGAGCACATAGGGAACAAACCAAAGGAATGGCTAATCTCCAAATGAAGAGGGTTCCAAAGAGATCCTCTGGTTGGTCTCCACCCTCTGGGAAGGATCTGGCCAGCACAAAGGCCGGCAGTGAGGCTGCATCTGTTCTGGTTTAAAGATTACTCCAGGCCAGGCATGGTTCCTCATGCCTGTAATCCAAGCCCTTTGGGAGGCTGAAGCAGGTGGGTGACCTGAGGACAGGAGTTCGAGACCAGCCTGGCCAACATGGTGAAAACCCATCTCTACTTAAAAAAAAAATGCTGGGCGCAGTGGCTAACGCCTGTAATCCCAGCACTTTGGGAGGCCAAGGCGGGCAGATCAAGAGGTCAGGAGATGGAGACCATCCTGGCTAACATGGTGAGACCCTGTCTCTACTAAAATACAAAAAAATTGGCCAGGTGTGGTGGCGCACGTCTGTAGTCCCAGCTACTCAGGAGGCTAAGGGAGGGGAATCGCTTGAACCCAGAGACAGAGGTTGCAGTGAGCCGAGATCGCGCCACTGCACTCCAGCCTGGTGACAGAGCAAGATTCCGTCTCAGAAAAAAAAAAAAAAAAGAAAACATTAGCTGGGCATGGTGGTGGGCACCTGTAATCCAGCTACTTGGGAGGCTGAGGCAGGAGAATCACTTAAACCCGGGAGGCAGAGGTTGCAGTGAGCTGAGATCGTGCTACTGCACTCCAGCCTCAGTGACAGAGTAAGACTCTGTCTCAAAATAAAAAAAAATAATAAAGATCACCCCAGCCTTCTCAGGAGCTGCCCCCTACGAACTAGCTGAAAAGAGTGAGATTCAGGGACAGGGCAGAAGTGGTGGTGGCTGGCAGGCTTGGTGTTACTAGGTAGGTATAGGGTGATTTTCTAGTCTACGATTCTGGTGAGAATTCTGGAAAATCTGAGGACTGCCCGAGTGACTTCTCAGACAGAATTTTGAGAAAGAGCCAGTTATTTACTGGACTCACAGCACGGGAGTCAATAGTGTTGGGCAAATGGGCTGACAGCTCCAAGAGTTTCCCTGCCAGAAACCAGGGATTTGTGGGCAGTCAATTACAGGAGTATGCTTGAAAACTGAATGAGAAGAAATAATGTCATCCTGAAGGATGAGACAGGTAGGAGACAGCTGGTTCCAATCCATGGGAGTCTATATGACCCTATAGGACCTGCTCTCAACCAGGGTCCTATAGGCCAAAAATTCAGGGTGGATGGGGGGGTCTCTGAATTGGGATGAATAAAATTGCCTCTCTTTTCACTAACCTCTAACTGAAATGTAGTATTTCCTTCAATGATGAATGTAGGCAATAAACCACGATGTGTTAGGAGTACCTGTGACTGTCAGTAGCAGACATCACAGAGATTTGCATTTCATATTACAGTTGTTGCAGGTATCTTGAAATTTCATTTATGTTCATGACTACTTCAAAATTCCAGTAGTTATTGGCACTGTCATTAGATCTGGTTATTTAATGCATACATCAAGAAGCATATATGTTACTATATCACATTGTGGGTAATAGTTTGATAACTGAATTTTAATATAATGGGTTTCCTTTATAAATCTGTGTATTTTGTTTTGTGCATTTAAACATATTATTCAGAGAAAGGGTCCATGGCTTCACCAGACTGTCAGAGGGGTCCACAGCCTTCTCAAAATGCAGACTCATTAAGCCTTATTAAAATCAAAACATGCTAAGCCCGTTGATGGTTTGACTTTAGCTATGTCGAGAGAAGAAAGTGATTTTGTTAGTAAACTTAGTTGTTTCTGGACTTTCATAGTTTCTTTTTGTTTTCCTTTGCATTTCCCTAACTTCCTCAAAAAGAGCCCGTTGATAAGTTCCAGCCCTAAGCCAGGAAACTGAGGGGCACAGGAATGTCCTAAGAGACTTGCTATTGGGGTGGCAGCAACCGTTTCAAATCTGGATCCCAGAAAGAGTGGGCAGAGATGGGGCAGAGAGAGCAAGGGAAAGAGGTCAAAAGAGGATGAGCTATGTGAGCGAATCCTTTTAGGTGTAGGGCCTCTCCCACCCAAGAAGGCTTTTCTGAGGCAGCTTTTCTAATTAAAACGTACTCATTTTTCTCCCAGAAAATGATTCTTTTTCATATATTTTCTTCTCTATTTCATTTCCCCACTCAAAGGACATTGTGTCTTGCTGGATATAGAGTAGAGAGTATATCAGACGACTGGATCTTTGAGGGACCAAGAAGGTGAGGATTAGCCTCCATGTAACGCCCCTTTACCCCCAAATCTCATTGGTTTCCAGTTGTCCCAGAAGAGCTGGCAGAGTGGAGTGGGGATGTTAGGGACACATGATGATACCTATGTGTCTTCAATGGAAACACATAACAATAAATGGGGCCAGGCTTGGTGGCTCACGCCTGTAATCCCAACACTTTGGGAGGCCAAGGCAGGCGGATCACAAGGTCAAGAGATCGAGACCATCCTGGCCAATATGGTAAAACCCCATCTCTACTAATAATACAAAAATTAGCTGGCCACAGTGGTGCACGCCTGTAGTCCCAGCTACTCGGGAAGCTGAGGCAGGAGACTCGCTTGAACCCAGGAGGCGGAGGTTGCAATAAGCTGAGATCTTGCCACTGCACTCCAGCCTGGCGACAGAGCGAGACTCCATCTCAAAAAAAAAAAAAAAAAAACCAAAGAATAAATGGGATTTTTTTTTACCTAAAGTTATTTTTATTGTACTACAATACCTAGAACATAAAATTTACCATCTTAACCATTTTCAAGTGTGCACTAAGTACATGTCATTAAGATGGCCACCATCCATCTCCAGAATTTATGTTCCCAAACTGAAACTCTGTATCCATTAAACAATAACTCCCTAATTTCCCCTCCCTCCAGGCCCTGGCAACCACCATTCTGCTTTCTGTCTCTATGAATTTGCCTATTCTAGGTATCTCATATAATTGGAATTATTATTCCAATGTTTGTCCTTTCATGATTGACTATTTTTACTTAGTATAATGGCTTTAAGGCTCACCCATGTGGGATCACGTGTCAGAAATTCTTTCCTTTGAAAGGCTGAGTAATATAGTGCCTTGTGTGGATATGCCACATACTGTTTCCCATTCATCTGTTGATGGACATTTACGTTGCCTTGACAGCTTGGCTACTGTGAGTAACGTTGCTATGACTATAGATGTACAAACATCGCTTTGAGACTGTGCTTTCAATGCTTTTGATATATACCCAGAAATGGAATTGCTGGATCACACAGTAATTCTGTTTTGTCTTTTTTTTTGGGAACTGCCATCTTGTTTTCCTCAGTGGTTACACAATTTTACACTCCCACCAACAGTGCACAGGAGTTCCAACTTCTCCATGTCCTCACCTATACTTACTTTCTGTTTTTTAAATAATAGTCATCCTAGTGGGTATGAGATGTTATCTCATTGTGGTTTTGCTTTACATTTCCCTGATGATCAGTAATGTTGAGCATCTTTTCATGTGCTTGTTGGCCATTTGTTCTGACTTCTTTTAGACTGATTATCTTTACCATTCCATTTGTCTTTCTCTTCTAGTTTAGGTGCCATACATCCTGTTTCTGTTCTTTTAGTGATTATGCTAGAAATTACAACACAAATCCTGGGTCTTGAAGGTTACCAAGGTAGCTTCACTGTCCAACAGGGCGTGATGCCCACAGAGGTGCCTAAGACATTCAAATATGTTCAATCCAACAGTTACAGAGTAAATACTAATGATAAGCCCTTGGGCTGTCCCTGCTGTGGGATCCTTACAGGCTCCTTACTATCTAGCAACAGAGATCAATCAATCATTCATTCAACCATTGTCCCTATTTTATGTGCCAATGCTGGACATATACACAGATCACTATAATGTAAGACAGACTGTGGTGAGTTAAAGAGCCATGACAAAGTGATATTAGGGTATCAGAATAAGAAAATATTATATGAGTTGAACAGATCAGGGGAGACAGAAAATGAAATCAGTGTGGCATGATAAACAAGACGTGAGTTCTGGAGTTCATCAGACTTAGATGCCAATTAGCTGTGTGACTCCAAACAAGTACTGCAATCACTCTAAGCCTCAGTATCCCCATCCTCTCAGCCTGGACCATGGGAAATGCTCATACAGACATCTCTGCCTCCCTCCCTTCCTTCTTCCTTTTCTTTCTTGCCTTCTTTCCTTCCTTCCTTCCTTGTATCTTGCTCAGAGCCTCCCTCAGTGCTTCCCCTCCTTCCCAAATGATATTCAGAATCATGGCTGATTACTGAGCATTACTGGAAGTGATGGGGGAGGAAATAGAGATAATGGAGAAAAGGCCGAGGGACAGGAAGGAGGGAGGAAGCAAGAAGAGAGGAATGAGAAGATGGCTGGGAAGAGATTTGGAATACAAATATTCATGTACTTGGAATTAGGCAGTGGCTCTGACAGCCCCTCTGAGGACCAGCTTTCATTCAGAGGATGGCTTTCCATCATCTCTTCTGGACTTGTAGCACCATCCCCCTAAACTATCTCAATATCCTTTTTCCTGATCCTCTAACCTCTGATCTCCACCCTCTCCAATCTATTCCACTGCCTGCTCCTGGAAGTCTTTCAGAAGCATCTTTGATTACATCCCCCTCCTGCTCAAAAATAGTCGGTGATTTCCCATTGCCTACGTGATGATGTATAAAGGTGTCAGCCTGGGCATTCAAAGCCCTCCTCCACTCTCTGGTGGCCAGCTCATCCTCCTACTCTTCACTACATGTTCCAGGCAATCCATTCAGTAAACAAACAGGAAATGTACTCTCCCACTCCTTCACCTCTGCTCCTACTACTCCCACTACTCCTGCCACTGGAAAGATGTCATGATAGCTCTTCCTGGACTATCCAGGGACAGCACCTCCTTTTAGATATTACTCAAGTCGTATCTTCTCTGAAACATTTTCCAGACAACCCAAAACGACATCACCTCTGAAAGTCTAGAACACTTTGTAACAATAGGCTGGGTAGCAGTCATTTTATCTTTTCTGCCCTCTACCCAATAAGCTCCATGAGAATAGGAGCCCTTTCTTATCATTAATATATCTCATGTAAGATCAAGCTTTACACTAACTCGACGGTTTTCCAGGTTGCTTCTTCCTCGGCAGAAATCTTTAAATGTGCTCTTGTTCTTTTTTCTCTCCCTCAGACATCCTTTTTTGGTGTGTGGGCCTGCCCTCTTTCTCTGGTTTCTGATACATAAAAAATAGAATAGGCTGGGTGCAGGGGCTCATGCCTGTAATCCCAACATTTTGGGAGGATCACTTGAGCCTGGGAGTTTGAGACCAGCCTGGGCAACATAGTGAGACTCCATCTCTACAGAAAAAATTTAAAATAAAAAAAGTAGACAGGCATGGTGGTGCATGCCTGTGGTCCCAGCTACTGTGCTGGCTGAGATGGGAGGATCATTTGAGCCCAAGAAATGAAGGCTAGAGTGAGCTCTGGTCATGCCATTGCACTACAGCCTGGATGACAGAGCGAGACCCTGTCTCAAAATAAATAAATAAAAATAGAACATTGTCTTCAGAGTCAGATAGACCAGTTCTATCACTTACTTGCTACGAGATCTTATACAACCAAGTCTCTGTTATTTTCTATGTGACCTTGAGCAAGTAAGTCATTCACCCTGAACCATAATAGAAACATCATAGTACCTGCCTCTCAAGGCTGTTCTGGAAATCTTTGAGGTGAGAAAATCCTCAATACATGTTAATTTTCTTCCTTTCAACTATTGCAATTGATATGACTTGGAGCCCAACCACCGCTAGGCTCCAAAATACTGCCAACCTTGCCAACCTTGCCACTTGATCAACAGAGGAGTGACAACCACTCCTCTGAATTCTGATTTTATTGCATCTTCAGGAAGAATAATAACTAGGATTTAGAAAATAAAGCAGATAGAGGCCTTTTTTTTTTTTTTTTTTTTTTTTTTTGAGACAGAGTCTCGCTCTGTCACCCAGGCTGGAGTGCAGTGGTGTGATTACAACTCACTACAGCCTCAAACTACTGGGCTCAAGCAATCCTTCTGCCTCAACTTCCTGAGTAGTTGGGACTACAGGTGTGCACCACCATGCTCCATTACTTTTTAAATGTTTTTGTAGAGATGGGAGACTCACTATGCTGCCTGGGCTGGTCTTGAACTCCTGGGGTCCAGTGATCCTCCTGCCCTGGCCTCCCAAAATGCTGGGATTACAGGAGTGAGCCACCATGCCTGACCTAGACTTTGATGCATTCCTAGCATTCCTACACACCTCATCACGGCGTCTTTCACTAATCCCCTTCCATAACCCCAGCATCAAATCAGCTGCGTTGGGCTAAAAATTCTACCTCCTTGGTGATTTTCAAATCGGTATGTCAAATAGTAGCCTATTTCACGTTCCTACTGGCTTTCATCTGAATGCTGAAACTCTTAGCTGATCTCCTTGCCTGTAGTTTCTCTTGCTCTCACAGTTATTCCAGATTATCTTCCTGAAACAGACACAATCATGCTACTCTTCTGCTTTCTGCTTAATAACCTTTACTGGCTTCTCATTCCCGTCAGCATCAGGCCTAATCTCTCCAGTTTCCTTCCCAGCTTCATCTCCTGTACCACAGCTTCCTCATACTGCCTGTGTTTTTGCAGGTAATGGTGTAACTCACAGGCCTTGTGGACTCTCCCACCTTTTGGCCTTCGTTCAAGCTCTTCTTTGTGCGTGCAGGACTTTCCTCTACCAGTCCATCTGACAAAAATCCAAGCTTTCCTCCAAAATTCAGCTTTGAATCTTACCTCCCACAAGAAACTCAGAGGTTCTGGAAGACAGGAATTTTGTTCTCCACATGTTATTAATATGAGTTAATACACATGAAGTACTTAAAATAGTTATTGGCACATAATGAAGATTCAACAAATACTATCTACTTTTTTCCTGAAGCTTGGAGTAAAGATACATGAGCTTTCTGATTCTCAGTTTCTTCATCTGTAAAATGAGATAATAAAATTATCTACCGATGAGGATTACAAGAGCATTAAATAAGATAATATACATTAAGTGCTGAACAGAGTGCTGTTTCACAACAAATGCTTAATACATGGTATCAAGGACCATGCTTGCATTATTTTTATCATTTCCTTATTTACTCCCTTCATCCTCCTCTTTTCAGTTCCCAACCCTGTCCCCATGGCTTTTAGCATAGAGATTTCATATGAGGTAGGTTCATCAATGTTTATTAAATTATGAAATTATCTGTTACTCCTACAAGTTCTTATATTTATAGTTTACTTGGATCCAACAAGTAATCACAAAGCCACAGAAATTCCTTTTTGACAAACCACCCATTGTTTTTGGTTTTTTTTAATCTCTGAAGGCACTGAACCAACTGACTAGAATTGGCAGGCATTGCCAACATTCAGATTTAGGTCATTGCCTTGAAACATGAAACATAATGTTTCTACCCATAAGAATGATAGGTTTTCATCTTACAAGGAAATAACTGGTTTCCTATATCCTTACACACACATGCACACCTTATAACTTCAGAAGACCTTTCCTTGTTTGGAATAAGTCATTGGTGGTTTCTCTTCCTATTAACTTTCACCTACAGCTTGGAGAATTTTGAACTTCTTCCTTTACTGCAATTCAATGTAATGAACATTTATCATAAGCTTTCTCTCTGTGCTTGGCACTGTGCTGAAGGCTGTTTTTAAGGAGCTTACTGTCTAATAGGGAGATGGACAGACATATGAGGTACTAATTACACAATCAAACAAAATGAACCAGAGCCAGATAGAAACACGAGTAATGTCTTAGGGGTGTACAGAGGAGGGAGTCCTTAATTTGACCGGGAGATGAGCAAAGGTATCACAAGGAAGTGTCATTTGAGCTAAACCTTAAAGCCTGAGAGAATTTTGATAAGCAGAAAGTTGGGAAGAGAGTAATAAAAATAAGGGAACGCCATCATCAAAGGCACAGACATGTGAATTATACGGTGAGCTGGCAAAATGGGAAGTAGACAAAGGTAGTCAGGCCCCTGTTTCCTATACTTCAGCCATCTGTGTCCAACCTTCTGACTCTTTCCACAGCTATGTACCACCTATGCTATTATTACTTAACGTACTTTTCCTTCAAATTAATTCATCTCTGTAGCCTAAATTAATGTATTTTAACAGGAAACTTTATATTGCTACCATGAATTTGTTTTTATTCTCTATGCATAACTTTTCATCCATACACCACCTTGGATCATCTAATGTCCCTAAGGGTATGGGAACACTAGGCTGAGAAACACTTTGAGAAACACTAGGCTGCAGCATAAGGAGTGTGAGTACAGGTACTGAGACATGAGGCTAGGAAGATATATGGGGCTAGGCCAGTGAGGGCCTTGAATACCAAAGCCAATGTGTTCAGACTTTATTCTGTCAGCAGTGGGAACATATTAATGATTTTGGAGAAACCAAACAACATTATGTGATTGTGCTTCTTAAAAATGTCTGGCAGTAGCGTGGAAAATGGATTGGAGGGGAAGAAACCAATGGCTAAAGAGCAGACAAAAGGCTACGGTCCAGACTAGAAAAAAGCAAGTCCTGGACCATAGCAGTAGCAATGGGGACACAGGCAGGAAGATTGATAGGAGAGGTTTTTGCGGAAAGGGAAAGAAGTCAAAGATGGCCTAAAAATATTGAACCTATGACATTGATCTTGAGACCTGAAACATGAATAGGAACTAGTCAGACAAAAAGCTGAAGAGTTTTCCAGGAAAAAGGGGTTTGCATGCAGAGAAGCCCTGAAGCTAGACAGCTCTTGAAGGAGCTGAAAGAACAGTATGGTGGAATGCAATGAACAAGGTGGCGGCCAAGGGCTAGATCATCAAGATCTCCTAACCCTTCTAAACCAGGGTTAGGAAACCGGACTTGATCCTAAGGGCCTCAGGAAACCATGTTAATTGCTGAATTGTTAAATTACCATATACTCCCACAGGTTCTTATATTTATAGTTAACTTAAATACAATAAGTAATCATAAAGCCACAAATACGCCTCTTTGACAAACCAGCCATGTCCTTGGCTACATTCTATAGAGTGACAGAGACAGACTTGCATTTAATGCACTGACTGCATTATGGCTCAAATGGAAGCCCGCAGCCTATTTAGAACACACTGGTGGTCATCTAGGTGAGAGATAATGGTAGCTTTGACCAAGTGGTAGCATGGAGGTGGAAAATAGAATAATTTGAAAGATATCTGCAAGGCAGAACTGGCAAGAATTGGTACCTGACTAAAAGGGAAGTAACAGCTAGAGCTTAGTGGTTAAGGGTTCAGTCTGGAGTAAGATGATCTTGGTTCTCAGCCCTGGCTCACTCACCTCCTAATGTAACCTTGGAACTATTTAACCACTCTGAACCTGAGGTCCTAATCCACAAAATGATAATGATTACTGTTTCCATGGGGTCTTTATGAAGATTAAATAAAATATGCCATGTGAAACAGTTTTACATAAGTGCACAATAGATATTGGCTATTAATCTATGGGGTAAGTGAGCAAGTGAGAAGAATCAGAGATGATTTGAAGAAAGGACCCATTTAGGTCATATTGGTACCATTTTTAACTTAAGCTAGTAATCATTAGCAATTTGAGGCTATACAGGTTTAACTTTAATTTTAAAGTCAGGATCAGGGATAAAGAGAGACATTATATAATGATAAAAGGCCTGATTCACCAAGAAAACAACTATTCTAAATGTGCATGCATCAGATGATAGAGTTTCAAAATATGTGATGCAAAAACTGATGGCACTGAAAAGAAAAATAGACAAGTTAGCAATTATATTTGGAGGCCTCCTTGACAACCACAATCGATCAAAACTCACTCAACATGAGATAAATAACCCATCACTATTAAACAATTTTAATTTAATCTTAATTTTAGCAGTTTAAAACCCTTCCAAAAGGAGATTTTCAGACCCAGATGGTTTCAACAGAAAATTCTACCAAACATTTTACAGAGGAAATATCACGAATTCTATGTAATCTCTTCGAGAAAACTTAAAAGAAAGGAACATTTCTCAACTCATTTATGAGGGCACATCCTGATACCAAAATCAGACAAAGATAGTACAAAAAAAGAAAAGAAAACTATAAACTAAGATCCCTCATGTATATAAATGAAAAAAGCAACAAAATATTAACAAATTGAATCCAGCAACACATTACAAAGAATAATGCATCATGACCAAGTGGCCTTTATTCAAGGAGGCAAGTGTAACTATTTGAAAATAAATCAATGTAAACTACCATATTAACCATCTAAGCATGAAAAAAACCCATGTAACCATATCAATCGACAAACTCCAACATTTAATCATCATATCTCTCAGCAAAGTAGGAATAGAAGGGAAATTCCTCAATCTGATAAAGAGCATCTACAAAAAAAACCCTACAGTTAACATCACACTTGAAGATGAAAGATGAAATGCTTTCTCCCTAAGATTAGAAACAAACCAAGGATGTCCACTCTCACCACTTGTATTCAATGGCATACTAAAAGTCCTAGCAGGTGCAATATGGCAAGAAGAAAAAAAGAAATAAATGCATACAGATTGCAAAAAATGAGAAAACTGTCCTTATTTGTGAATGACATGATAGTCTGTATGAAAAATCCCAAGGACTCTATGTTTTTTTTTTTTTGAGATGGAGTCTTGCTCTGTGGCCCAGGCTGGAAGTACAGTGGCACAATCTCAGCTCACTGCAACCTCCACCTCCCAGGTTCAAGTGATTCTTCTGCCTCAGCCTCCCAAGTAGCTAGAATTACAGGCACACACCACCATGCCCAGCTGATTTTTGTATTTTTAGTAGAGATGGGGTTTCATTGTATTGGCCAGGTTGGTCTCGAACTCCTGACCTTGTGATCTGCCCACCTCAGCCTCCCAAAGTGCTGGGATTACAGGCGTGAGCCACTGCACCCAGCAGACTCTATTTTAAATAAAACAAAAACCTCCAAGAACTAACGAATGAGATTAGCCAGTCACAGGATACAAGATCATGCATAAAAATTAATCACATAAAAATTAATCACATTTCTATATACTAGCAGAGAAGAATTGAAAACAGAAATTTGAAAAACTATACTATTTAAATACCTTCAAAAATAAAAATATTTAGGAAGAAATCTAAAAACCATTCAGGATTCATAAGTTGAAAGCTGTAAAATGCTGATGAATAAAATAAAAGATCTAAATCATTAGAGGCATACCATGTTCACAGATTGGAAGATTCAACACAGTAAAGATGCCAATTGTCCTCAGATTGATCTATAAGTATAATGCAATTCAAGTAAAAATCACAGCCAGGGTATATTAGGTAATAGTTTTGCATAAATATTAAATGTCTCAAATTTGATAATAGCACTGTGGGTGCTATAAGGGAAGAGAATATCTTTGTTCTTGCAAAATACATGCTAGAGTATTTAGATGCAAAAGGCTGTAATCTCTGTGATGTATGTCAAATACAAACATATATGTATATACTTACATTTTTACATTTAAAGATAAATGTAAAATGTTGACAATGGGTAGATATACATGAAGATTATACAGGAATTTATTAAAATAATCTTGTTTTTTCAAAATAGTTTAATTAAAAAGCTCTCCATGAAGAGTTTTTGTAGAAATAGACAAGCTGATTCAAAAATTTATATAGAAAAACAAAGGAACTCAGGCCGGGCGTGGTGGCTCAAGCCTGTAATCCCAGCACTTTGGGAGGCCGAGGTGGGTGGACCACGAGGTCAAGAGATCAAGACCATCCTGGTCAACATGGTGAAACCCCGTCTCTACTAAAACTACAAAAAATTAGCTGGGCATGGTGGCACGTGCCTGTAGTCCCAGCTACTCAGGAGGCTGAGGCAGGAGAATTGCCTGAACCCAGGAGGTGGAGGTTGCGGTGAGCCGAGATCGCGCCATTGCACTCCAGCCTGGGTAACAAGAGCGAAACTCCATCTCAAAAAAAAAAAAAAAAAAAAAAAAGAAAAACAAAGGAACTACAATAGCTAAAACAATTTTGAGAAAGAATAAAGTTAAAGGAATTATACCATCTGATTTTGAGACAGTATAAGACTACAGCAATCAGGACAGTGATCTTTTTGCGAAGGAACAGACATATTGTTTCACAGAACAGAAAAGAGAGTCAAGAAATAGACACATGAACATGGTCAATTGATTTTTGACAAAGATGAAAAAGGAATTCAATGGAGAATGAATAAGTCTTTTCAATGAATAGTGTAGGAACAATCTGATGTCCATATGTGGCAAAATGAACCTCGACCCAAACATCAGGCTCTGCGAAAATTAACTCAAGCCGGGTCCGGTGGCTCACATCTGTAATCCCAGCATTTTGGGAGGCTGAGGCAAGTGGATCACAATCAAGAGATCGAGACCATCCTGGCCAACATGATGAAACCCTGTCTCTACTAAAAATACAAAAATTAGCTGGGCATGGTGGCACGTGCCTGTAGTCCCAGCTACTCGGGAGGCTGAGGCAGGAGAATTGCTTGAACCTGGGAGGTGGAGGTTGCAGTGAGCCTAGATCATGCCACTGCACTCTAGCCTGGTGACCTGGTGAGACTCTGTATCAAAAAAAAAAAAAAAATTAACTGAAGAATGGCATCAACAAGATGGTAAATGGGAAGTTTATCACATCTCTCCAGAGCAACAATAATTTGGCAACCATCCATGGACCAAACTACCTTTGTGGGAATTTTGGACCCATGTATGATGTTGCAAAACTCTAGTAGAGTCCAACGCCAAGGAAGGCTGTTTTGAGAGGGCAGGCCCACACCTAGGCTTGTTGACTGTGGTAAAGACTACAGACCTGAAAATAACCTCATCCCCCTGTAAACTCAGCTACAATACCATTTGGCCTTGATTCTGCCACCAAAATCATCTGCCAAGGCATCCAGGAGGAGTCACAACCATCTGGGCCTCAAGTTATAGGACTGCCAACCTTGGTCCTAGCAACAGACCCTGAAGCAGCCTTATAACTCAGCTCCGGTCACACTCTGCTGTGGTATGAGAACAGTCATGCCTGTCTGTTTTATAGGAGGTAAGCTTGCTAACCTTGGTATCACAGCAGGTCCTGAAATAGCCCCATAACTTGGCTCCAGCTCCATTCAACTGTACAGGGCAGTCCTGTCCACCCAGGAACCTGACAGGAGGCATACCTGTCCATGCCACAGGAGGCAGGCCTGCAGGCCTCAGTCTTGGCTATAGACCTTGAGGCAGCCCTATGACTTGGTTCTAGCCCTTCTCAGCCATAGTCCTGAGCCTGTCATGCCTGCCCAGGGACCCACCCAGTGAGCTAGCAGAAGCCCTCCCATAAACCTGCTGAATTCAGTTTATAAAGACTGATTTGCTCCTTCAAATGCATAGAAACCAATGAAAGGCCATATAAATAACAAAATATCCAGCAAACATGACACCACTAAAGGAAACTAGTATAGCTCCAGTAACTGAGCCCAAATAAATGGAGATCTATTAAAGTCTTGACAAAGAATTCAAGATAATCATCCTGAAGTGCAGTGAGTTATAAGAGAACATAGACAACTAAACAGAATCAGGAAAATAACACATAAATGAAATGAGAAGTTTAATAAAGAAATAAATCCATAAAAAGGACACAAAAAGAAATCCTGGAGCTGATGTATGCAATGATAGAACTGAAAACTAAAACAAAGCATTTCAATAGAAGACTTGATCATGCAGAAGAAAGAATCAGGTAACACAAAGATAGGTAATTTGACATTAGCCAATTAGAGAAACAAAAAAAGAAAAAAATGAAAATGAGTGAAGAAAACATAAGGGACCTATGGGACACAATAAGTAAATGAATCTATTAATTATGGGAGTGCCATAATTTAGGAGAAGAAAAAGAGAGAGAAAGAAACAGAAAGCTTATTTCAAGAAATAGTGGTTGAAAGCCTCTCAAATCCTGAGAAAGAAATGGACATTCAGATTCATGAAGCTCAGAGGATCCCACACAAGATCAACCCAAAGAAGAATATCCTGAAGCATATTATAATCAAATTGTCAAAAGTCAAAGACAAAAGAGGATATTGAAAGCATTAAGAGAAAAGAGTCTCATCACATACAAGGGAACCTCATCAGCAAACTTCTCAGCAGAAATCTTGCAGGACAGGAGGGAGTGGGATGATACATTCAAAATACTATAACCAGCAAAGTGGTCATTCATAAATAAAGGAACAACAAAAACATTCCCAAAGCCAGGCACGGTGACTCATACCTGTAATCTCAGCATGTTGGGATGCTGAGGTGGAAGGACTGCTTGAGGCCAGTTTGAAACCAGCTGGGGCAACATAGTGAGATTCTGTCTTTACAAAAATAAAAATAATAAAATTAGCCAATCATGGTGATGTCCAGCTACTTGGACTTCCAGCTACTTGAGAAGCAAAGGCAGGAAGATAGCTTGAGTTTAGGAGTTCAAAGCTTCAGTGAGCTATGAGCATGCCACTGCACTTTAGCATGGGTGACAAAATGATACCTCATGTCTAACAAAAAAAAAGACATTTCCAGACAAATAAAAGCTAGGGGAGTTCATCACCTCTAGACCTGCCTTACAATAAATGCTAAAGAAAGTTGTTTAAGTTGAAATTAAAGGATACTAAGTAACAACATTTTTTTTTTTTTTTGAGACGGACTCTTGCTCTGTTGCCCAGGCTGGAGTACATGGCGCAATCTCAGCTCACTGCAACCTGTGCCCCCTGGGTTCAAGCAATTCTCCCACCTCAACCTCCTGAGTAGCTGGGATTACAGGCGTAGGCTACCACACTCAGCTAATTTTTGTATTTTTAGTAGAGACAGGGTTTCACCATGTTGGCCAGGCTGGTCTCGAACTCCTGACCTCAAGTGACCCACCCGCCTCGGCCTCCCAAAGTGCTGGGATTACAGGCGTGAGCCACTGCACCTGGCCGTAACCACACTAAAACATATAAAAATATGAAACTCACTAGTAAAGGTAAATATATCATCAAATTCAAAATACTCATAATACTGCAATGGTAGTGTGTAAATCACTTTTAACTTTACATCTTTTTACATCATGTATCCATTAACAAATTATTATTGCTGTAGTTTTTTTTTCAGCAATTTTGTCTCTTATCTCATGTTAGAGTTAAAAGTGGAAATCAGAAAGTATCTTGAGGCAAATGAAAATGGAAACACATCATACCAAAACAAATAGAATGCAGCAAAAACAGTTCTAAGGGGAAAGTTTATCATGATAAATACCTACATAAAGAAGAAAGAAATATCACAAATCAATAACCTAACTTTACATCCCATGAAAATAGAAAAAAAAAAAATAAACTAACCCTAAGATAAACAAAAGTGACAAACCCTTAGCTACAATAATCAAGGAAAAAAGAGAGAGAATATCAAATAAATAAAATCAGAAATAAAAGAGGAGACATTACAACTGATAACACAGAAATACAAAAGATCATAAAAGACTCCCACGATCATGGCATAATCATTGAAAAAGGAAAAAAAAAAAAGAAAAAAGAAAAAAAAGACTACCATGAACAATCATATGCCAGCAAATTGGTAACCTAGAAGAAATGGATATGTTTCTAGACACATACAACCTACCAAGAATAAATTATGAAGGAAGAAAATCTAAACAGACCAGTGACAAATGAGATTTAATCAGTATTAAAAAACCTCCCAACAAAGAAAAACCCAGGACCAGACAGCTTCATGGGTGAATTCTACCATGCACTTAAAGAATTAATGCCAGGCCAGATGCAGTGGCTCATATCTGTAATCCCAGCACTTTGGGAGGCTGAGGCAGGCAGATCACCTGAGATCAGGAGTTTGAGACCAGCTCAGCCAACATGGTGAGTTTGAGACCAGCCTAGCCAACATGCTGAAAATACAAAAATTAGCCAGGCATGGTGTTGTGTTCCTGTAATCCCAGCTACTCGGGAGGCTGAGGCACGAGAATTGCTTGAACCAGAGAGGTGGAGGTTACAGTAAGCCAAGATCACGCCATTGCACTCCAGCCTGGGCAACAGAATGAAACTGTGTCCAAATGAAGAAAAAAAGAATTAACGTCAATCCTTCTCAAACCCTTCCAAAAAACTGAAAAGGCAGGAGCACTTCCAAACTCCTTTTAGAATGCCAGTACTACCCTGATACCAAAGCTAGGCAAGGATAGTGCAAGAAAAGAACATTACAGGCCCATATCCCTGATGAACATAGATGCAACTTTGGGAGGCCAAGGCAGGCAGATCACCTGAGGTCGTGAGTTCGAGACCAGCCTGATCAACATGGAGAAACCCCGTCTCTACTAAAAACACAAAAGTCATTGCACTCCAGCCTGGGCAACAAGAGTGAAACTCTGTCTCAAAAAAAGAAAAGAAAAATACAAAAATGAGCCAGGTGTGGTGGCGGGTACCTGTAGTCCCAGCTACTTGGGAGGCTGAGGCAGGAGAATCACTCGAACCTGGGAGACAGAGGTTGCTGTGGGCCGGGATCGCACCACTGCACTCCAGCCTGGGTGACAGAGAAAGACTCCATCTAAAAAAAAAAAAAATAAAAAATAAAAAAATAAGTTCTGGGTATCTAATGTATAGCAGCATGGTGACTATAGTTAATAATACTGTATTATATGCTTGAAATTTGCTAAGTGAGTAGATCTTAAGTGTCCTCACCTCTAGCCACAAACATACATGAAATGTAACTATGTATGGTGGTGGATGTGTTCATTTGATTGTCGTAATCATCACACAATGTATACTTGTGTCAAATCATCACATTGTGCACATTGAATATACACTATTTTTATTTGTCAATTATACCTCCATAAAACTGGAAAAAATTAACTTGAAGTGGACTGTAGATCTAAATGTAAAAAAAGAAAACTGTAAAATGTTTAGGAGAAAACATAGGGGAGGCCAGGTGCAGTGGCCAGGTGCAGAACTTTGGGAGGCCAAGGCAGGAGGATCACTTGGGACCAGGTGTTTGAAACTTGCCTGGGCAAATAGCAAGACCCTGTGTCTACAAAAAAAAAAAAAAAAGAGAGAAAGAAAATAAATTAGCTGGGTGTGGTGTCATGCTCCTGTAGTCCCAGCTACTTTGGAGGCTGAAGTGGGAGGATCGCCTGAGCCCAGGAAGAGGAGGTTGCAGTGAGCCAAGCTGAGATCATGCCACTGCACTCCAGTCTGGGTGACAGAGCCAGATCCTGTCTCCAAAAAAAAAAAAAAAAAAGAAAGAAAGAAAAAAAAAACAGGGGAAAATCTTCATGACATGAAATTAGGCAAAGTGTTCTTTCAGTTTGACACCAAAAGCACAATCTGTAAAAAAATAAAATAAAATAAAAATAAACTGGACTTCATCAATATTAAAAGCTTTTGCTCTATAAAGGACCCTGTTACAAGAATGAAAGATAGACACAGACTAGGAGAAAGTGTTTGCAAATCACATAATCAGACAAAGAACTTACATCCAAAATGCATAAAGAACTATCAAAAGTCAGCAGTAAGAAAACAAACAACCCAACTGAAAAATGGGCAGAAGATTTGAATGGACACTTCACCAAAGAGGATATATAGAAAGCAGACAAGCACATGAAAAGCTGTTACACACCATTAGCTACTAGAGAAATGCAAGTTAAAATTATGATGAACTACCAATGCACATATATTAGAATGGCTTGAACATCTTCACTACAAACTAAATTAGGAGGCTACCTATGTGAACTTTCTCTTTGACAACCCTGTCCAAGGCGCGTCACTTGAATGTGACAAGAGAAATTGGAACCATCTCCTGGTATCAAGGCCATAATACCTTAGGGAATGTCACACATATATAAATGCTTGTTCTTCATCATTCCTTCTTCAGATACCCTCACTTTAGGTCACGAAACTCTTTTTCAGTGAAATTCAGCTCTTCCACATTTGACCTCTGTTTTCTCCTATATCTTTAAATTCCACTTTTGTTACCGTGCACGACACTGATGACACTCAGGCTGGGTATGGAAAACTTGCTCTCAAAAAACGTTCTTGGCCAGCCGTGGTGGCTCACGCCTGTAATCCCAGCACTTTGGAAGGCTGAGGCAGGTGGATCACTTGAGGTCAGGAGTTTGAAACCAGCCTGTCCAACATGGCGAAACCCCGTCTCTACTAAAAATACAAAATTATCCAGGTGTGGTGGTGCATGCCTGTAATCCCTACTCGGGAGCCTGAGGCAGGAGAATCGCTTGAACCTGGGAGGCGGAGGTTGTAGTGAGCCAAGATCGTGCCACTGCAGTCCAGCCTGGGCAACAAGAGCAAAACTCCATCTCAAAAAAAAAAAAAAAAAAAGTTCTTGGTTTCCTGCCGGGCCACACCTGCAGTTCCACTAGATTCCACAAGGGGGATGGTGTTGCCCATGTAAGGGCTCTTAGACTGCCTTTAGGACTCGTGGATAAATGAATGAGATAAAAGGCACACAACTAACCTATCTACACTTTTTAAATAACATCACATTTAAATAATACAATACATGCTGACCAATAGTAATCATTTAAGTTTATTATTGAAGAGAGAAAACATTTGCTTATTTCTTTTTCAGTCGGTCTACAGATATTTGTTGAACACCTACTGTATGCCAAGCTCTCTTCTAAACACTGGGGATACAAAAAAAAAATTATTTGAAACAAGATATAAAAGAAATGATACAATTAGGCTAACTTTAATTAGTGATGATTCTTATTTAACTTCATCTGAGTTTTCTTCTGAAGCTTAACTGGCAAATTTACTCTCCTCTTTGATGAAGGGCATAGATATCAAGGCTTTTCTCCATGGCAGGCTTCCCATAAAATTCCTCCCACCACTCTTTCCTGTCTAATTCAAATGCTTACAACAACCATCTCAACCAGTGTTTATCAGGGGAATTCAGCCTAGCACAAGGTTTCTTCTACTCCATAACATGACTATTTAAAGCACTGTCCACTCAGCCTTTTTCCAGTTATATTTACATCCAAAATGCAAGAGACAAAGAGCTGGAAGGTAACTCTTGAGTTTCTTCCCCTTCTTTGAAACTTTTATCTGCCATGACATGGTACCTGGTCAAAGAAGTCATTCCCTTAGCTAGGTCTTTTTAAATTAACCACATATATACTTAGCCTCTCTTTCTCATGAATGCAGATTTTTAAATGGAATTCATTCCCACTGCTGTAAGATCTATCATGTTTGTAATCACTGGCTGCTGTGGCCATTTACAAACACAGACTTCCCCTTCTGAACATTTGTGACACTTTTGAATGGAACAAAATGAACACAGTAAAATGTTTTTTGTTGTTAAAGATAGGATCTGGCTTTGTTGCCCAGGCTGGTCTCAAACTCCTAGGTTCAAGCTGTCCTCTTGTTTTGGCCTCCCAAATTGCTAGGATTACAGGAGAGAGCCACCACACCTGGCCTAGTAGAATGGTTTTTAATCCGTGTTTACTTTTCAGCATCAAACAGCCTGTACACTGCAGGTAACCTCCCTGCTGGAATATGCAGACTTAGGAGTTCAGCAAAGGAAAGAGGGTCAAGCTTTCAGAAAGAATTTCCAGAGGTCCCAGAATGGGGATGTCAGCTACCAGACCAATGTGCTCTTCTTCCCATTCACCAAACTGTACTGACCTTTGACCCCAGCTTCATGATTCTGCTCTTTCTTCAATTCAGAGTTTGGCCATCAAGGAGACCCAGATCCAAGGGCTTGGAGGCTTGCCTAGACGACAGCAGAGACAAGTGGAGTGTGAGGGGTTAGGGAAGAGGGGAGGAGGAGAGAAGGGTCCCACACCGGCCTAGCTCTGCTCCCGTAGTGTAGAGCAGAGGGCGGGGTTATGAGAGGTATACTAAAATTTGAAGGGAACTAAAAGGCTTGAACCCTTTGTGTCTCCTCAGGAGCTATTCCCATTCTCCTTATACCCTACTTTCTGCTGTTCAGTAAGTTCTGGTCCTTGGCTGTGCTCTCCTTAACCTGGCTTGCCTATGACTGGAACACCCACAGTCAAGGTAAGAGACAGGGGCACAATGGTGGTCCTGTTTGGCCCAAGGATGGAAGCACAGGCAGAGGGAGGGGGAGGGGGAGGGGGAGGTGGAGAACTCAGGGTAGGGGAGAAGGAGAGGAAGGGGAGGGAGAACAGAGAGCAAAATTCAGCAGGGACAGAGGTCTCTACCAGGCTGCTCAGGAAGAATTATGAGGTCGAGGTCTCCTCAGACTATTTTCCTGTCACCTTTCTGGTCAGCTCTAGCGGAGAAGGGGCTTCCTATGTCCTGGGGATTGGATTCAGGGACAGTACTTAGAGTCTGAGGTGTCAGAAGGAGGCCCCTCCTGTGACCTGAGGATTTCAGGCAGAACTCTCCTCTTCTGGGAGAGGTAGACGGACTACAATGCCCTATGTACTCTTCCCTTCCCTTCTGTACCCACAGGTGGCAGGCGTTCAGCTTGGGTACGAAACTGGACCCTCTGGAAGTATTTCCAAAATTACTTCCCAATAAAGGTGACTACCCTTCTTCTGGGTGCCCTCAGTCCCTGTTGTCCAGACTCTTGTTCCCTACTCAGCTCCATGTTTTCAGAGGTTTTGGTGGTCAGCAGTGAATGTTGAGACCCAGAGTCATAATGCAGAGCAAGGGCCCAAGATAGATGGGCAGGTGGGGAGACAGGTGGATGGCAGCCTCTCTGACCATCGTGAGCCCTGGCACTCCTATGACAATAACAACATCCCAGCGAACAGGGATTGGGGGCTCCTGGAGGGAAACAGGCTACCTGATGGGATTTGAGTCCACACATCATTTCTTCCTCCTTTGTAGCCAATGCTCTGACTCAATCTCCCTCTAACAGCTGGTGAAGACTCATGACCTTTCTCCCAAACACAACTACATCATTGCCAATCACCCCCATGGCGTTCTCTCTCTCGGTGTCTTCATCAACTTTGCCACTGAGGCCACTGGCATTGCTCGGATTTTCCCATCCATCACTCCCTTTGTAGGGACCTTGGAAGGGATATTTTGGATCCCAATTGTGCGAGAATATGTGATGTCAATGGGTGAGTATAAGAAATAATTAATTCTATTTTTTGGCCTACTTCAGAGCTGCAACCCCAATAAGTCCTGACAATCACTCCCTGCTTGAA
The DNA here is from genome assembly GCF_009761245.1 of Sapajus apella. Classification (NCBI taxonomy): domain Eukaryota; kingdom Metazoa; phylum Chordata; class Mammalia; order Primates; family Cebidae; genus Sapajus; species Sapajus apella. The sequence goes on from NW_022437031.1 coordinate 7,193,065, forward strand.
GCATACATGATAGAAAACGAGTCCAGAGCACCCTGGGCCAGTAACAGGAGTATGTGGCTAAGCATTAGTTTCTGTCCAAGATCTGGGAGCAGGGTTTGGTTGGGCAGCAGGGGAAGTTATAAACATTCATAAGAGTCGCCAGTACTTTTTTCAGAGGGAGAACCAGAAGGCTAGAATTCAGGACCAATGCCAAAGTGGAAATCCAAGGATGAAAGCCAAGAATTAAACACAAATGCAGGGAAAAGCAGGTATGAATGGGATCGCTCAGGCAAACTTCACCAGGCTCTCTCTAGGATGTCAGCTGGCCTCTTTGGGCCTGTCATTTGTACACCATGGTGTCTTAAAAACATTTTGAAGTCTATCATACTAGCTAACACCCTCCTAGTCCGTGACTTTTATCTCCTGGGAACCCCTTCACGCTTGCATAAAATGCCAAAGGATAAAGGATAGGCATTCCTCAGAGTATCCAGAACAACTTCCCCATGGTCAGCTTCAAGCCAGGGCACTGTGACAAATGTCCCTCTCTCTGGACGAACAGTCATCCTTCTGGACACCAAAAAACAACTGAAGCCAAACATTAAAGGTAAGATGCATTTCTCTGGAGGGGCCAGGTGGGACCGACCACTAGAGTCCCAGAGGATGCTTCTACTCTGCTCTGAGGTTAGCATGGCCCTGGAGCAGGAATCTCTCTGAATGGCTAAAGCCTGGAGGGAATTTCTGCCATCCCAGTAGAGAATAGAAGGTGAGCACAGGGCAAAGATGTGAGACAGAAGTGAGAAAAGCTAGATGATTGTTATTAAACAACAGGGTGTTATTCACATTCCATTATTCATCTACATTTCAGTTTGGCTTGGGCAGGCTCAGGGGTCTGCCTACTCTCCAGAAACCCCAGCCATGGCTCCCCTTTGGCAGGTCACTCTTAGGGAAGCAGGTTGGTGATGGCTAGTCTCGATTACCTCTGGAGGAGAGAACTCCAGAGGATCTCCAGTGTTGTCAGCCTGGGCAGAGTGGAAGATGGCTGTGCTTCATGGGTAGAGAGGGATGAGGTGGGCTTAGATACAACTGATCTGAAATGTAGTAGGCTATGGATGGTAGGAGGCAGAGAAACTCAGTATAGACCCAACTGTAGTAGCACAGGCCCGCAAGGCAAACACCTGACCCTAAGGACCAACCTTAGGCTAGGACAGTCATAACCCAGGACACAAAGGTCAGAGACAGAAAGGTAGAAACAGTAATAGTCAGAAAACAGAACTGTCTCCAACAGGAAGAGCCTGGGAAAAGTCCTTACCCCATCCTCAGGCACGAAGTGTTTTCTACCACTTGACTCTTTGGTTTCACAGGTGTGTGCCCCGTGAGTAGGTCAGCCTTGAAGTACTTGCTGACCCAGAAAGGCTCGGGCAATGCCGTGGTTGTTGTGGTGGGTGGAGCTACTGAAGCTCTCTTGTGCCGGCCAGGAACCTCCACTCTCTTCCTCAAGCAGCGTAAAGGTTTTGTGAAGTTGGCACTGAAGACAGGGTGGGTTCCTAGGTTTTAGTGCTCTCTTGTCAGGGTGCCATAGGCCATCTGTACCCCTCTCCAGAATGGTCCCTTCCCTGGGAAGCCTGTTAGAGGGCCCCCATCTTCGCTCTAATTCCTTCTGTCTACCCTTCACACTGTGCCTTGGGCATGTTTGGGCCTCTAGATACATTTCATTGGGCACTTTTCTTACTTGAAGTTGGAGAAAGAACAGCAGAAGAAAACCTTTTACCTTCTGCCCTTTGGCCTGGGAGGCTGGAGGTCTGGGAAAGTGAGGTCTCACTCTATATCAACCTGTTAACTGAGAGGCCCTGAGAATCCACCAACTGCAAGGGAGGCAGTAGCTTTGATGCTGTGAGGATCAAAAAGATGAATAAGACATGCACCCAAAGAGCATACAATCTGGTTTGAGAAATAGAACGCATTCATTCAGCAGTTATTGAACACCCACTCTATGTCAAGCATAGTACTACGGATGTAGGACATAAAAGTAACACCTGGTCCTCACAAACTCAGAGTCCAGTATGGAAGAAGACAGGCCCATGCACATGTAATTACCAAATACATGCAGAATCCAGCCACTTACTACCTAGACTACCACCCCCTGGCTTACTATCATCATCTCTTTCCCTGGATGATTATGACACTTCTAACTGCTCTTCCTGCATCTATTCCCACTCCACCTTCAAGAGTCTATTCCCAGCTTCAGCAAGAATGATCCTGTTAAGCATGAGTCAGATCATGTCACTACTCAAAATGCTTCAGTGGCTCCCGTGTCACTCAGAGTAAAAGCTAAAGTCCTTACAGGGGCTTGCAAGATGCCGAATAATCTGGTCTTTAGCTGCCTCTCTGTCCTCATCACTCACTCCTCTCCCCCTTCTCTCACTCCATCACAGCTACACTGGCCTCTTTGCTGTCCCTCAAGCAGGCCACCCACTCCTGCCTTAGAGTCTTTGCTTTAGCTGTTCGCTGTACCTGGAACACTATTCCTCCAAATGACTGCTTGGCTCATTCCTTTACCTCCGTCAAGTCTTTGCTCAAATGTCTCTTCTCAGCTGGGTGTGGTAGCTCACACCTGTAATCCCAGCACTTTAGGAGGCTGAGGCAAGCAGATTGCCTGCGCCCAGGAGTTCGCAACCAGCCTGGGCAACACGGTGAAACTCTGTCTCTACTAAAATACAAAAAAATTAGCCAGGCATGGCAGCATGTGCCTATAGTCCCAGCTACTTGGGAGGCTGAGGCAGCAGAATCTCTTGAACCCTGGAGACGGAGGTTGCAGTGAGCTGAGATCACGCCACTGCACTCCAGCCTGGGTGACAGAGTGAGACTCCATCTCAAAAAAAAAAAGTCTCTTCTCAATACAGTTATCTGACCATCTTGCTCTATTTTTTTCCTGTTACACTTATCTTCTTATAGATCATCTACATCATTTATTTTTTACCTGCTATTTTCAATGTTTATTGTCTTCCTCCCAAAAAAGGTAAGTTCCATGAAGATGGAATTTTTAAAAATCCATTGTATTCAATCTCCAGGGCCTAAAACAGTGCTGGCACATAGAAAGAACTTAATATTTGTTAAATAAATGGAGCACTATAATGGAAATGTGTATAAAGTGCTATGTGAGCATGAATTTATGGAAAGATCTCGACCCAGGGTAGAGGTTTCTTAGGCGGGTAACATCTGAATTGTGAATTGAAATGTTAGTAGGAGCTACCAGGCAGAACAAAAAGGAGAAAGACCCCAGGCATTCAGTGAAGACCTATGGCATGTCAGGCGCTATGCCAGGGCCTAGGGATTCAAAGATAAATATGACCCAGTTCTTGCCTTTGATTGGCTTGCTGTCTACGGGGGAAGTCGGACAGGTAAAGAGATGACTGTAATACAGGGTTGGGGCAGTATTAGTGTAGAAAAGAGGTAAGCACTAGATGAGGGGTACCTAATCTGCACTGGGGGAACTAAGGTGGTCAAACAAAGTTTCTTCAAGGGGATGAAATTGAGACTGAGCACAAAATTGAATGAGCCACATGAAGATAGAGGGAAGGCACTTACTTCCGCAGAGGGAACAGAATGTACAAAGACACTTAGATGACAGAGTACGAGGCGCACTTAGTATGGCTAAGCAGATTGTAAGGAAAGAGTGGGGAGAGGAAAAGCTAGCCAGGGAGGGAAGGCTAGAGCATGAAGGCCATAATGAAGCAGGATGGTGCAAACTGAGGAGCCCTAGAAGAATTTGAGAGGAGTGGCATGTCCAGATATGCAGTTTACAAAGAACACTCTGGATGCTGGATGCAATGAAGACAGAGCTTTTGAGATTAGTTTCTTCCTATCATAGGAGAAGGCAGAGCAGCAGGTGCCCTCAGAGAGTTCAGCTGGAGAGTGGGGCATGGCAGGAATGGGACATGTGGCTAGAGATGTTTGGGTGCTTAGGTTCTTGTTCTACAGTGGGGAAGTTGGAAAGGTTTCTCACCTTAGCGAGGATTTTTCTGGGGAGCTTCCTCAGAGAGCTCACACTCCTGTTCCTCTCTTTGCAGGGCATACCTTGTCCCTTCCTATTCCTTTGGTGAGAATGAGGTTTTCAATCAGGAGACCTTCCCTGAGGGCACGTGGCTAAGGTTCTTCCAAAAAACCTTACAGGACACAGTCAAAAAAATCTTGGGACTAAATTTCTGTACCTTCCATGGCCGGGGCTTCACTCGTGGATCCTGGGGCTTCCTGCCTTTCAATCGGCCCATTACTACTGTTGGTGAGCTTTCCAGTATCTCCAGATGGCCTGGCTCCTCATTCACTTCCCACACCCTTTAAGTCATCCATCAAGTCCATGGGGCCAAACTCACATCTGGGATGGGTAATGGGTGTGGTTGAGAGCAGGGTGGTCAGGACAACTAAACAGATAAGAGTTGTGGTCATTCATGGATGTGACATCGGCAACTGCCACAAGAGCATCACCATTCACACACATTCTGTCACCACTCTCCTGAGCTTGCTTGTACTCTCTTGAGCATGGGTTTGATTAGATGATCAGAGAAAAACCACCAGGATGAGGCTGGAGCAAAGGGTAAGAATGAAGGAAGGGGAGGAAAGCCAGATGCTGAGTTTCAGTACGTGGCTCCCAGTGAGGGATGGGTAGTCCGAATTGAGGGGGGGACTCTGATGTTTGTCTCTTTTTTCATAGTTGGGGAGCCCCTGCCAATTCCCAAGATTGAGAGGCCAAACCAGAAGACAGTGGACAAGTATCATGCACTCTACATCAGTGCCCTGCGCAAGCTCTTTGACCAACACAAAGTCGAATATGGCCTCCCCGAGACCCAAGAGCTGACAATTATATAGCAGGATCCACATTCCCCATTAATAAACCCCTAAAGCCATGGGATCCAAGAAGAGCCATGGGAAAAGAAGAATTCGGGGAGAGGGAAGGACTGTAAGGATGAGAGAGCTTACATCCTATTTCTAGAACTCTCATTTATTAAATAATTTCTGGCTTGGAAATTATTAGTTCTAGCAATACAGTCCTCTCCCAAGTGGCTAAGGCAGGCTTAGGAGAAACCCAGAGGGGCAGTGGAGGACTGGGGAGGGCTGGTCAGCCAGAGAAGTTGGCTCTATCACCACTGGTTATTCTAGGGCAACAACCCAGTTTGGGAGTTTTATGAATCACTCCAGCCAACTCTCTGATCACAAGAATACTGTGCCCCAAGAAAAAAAAATAAAAAAAAAATTTTTTAAAGAAAAGAGAAAAAGAAAAGAATACTGTGCCCCTTTCTCCTAAACCTTAGCTCACCGTCACTATTTAGGTTTAGACTTAGAAGCTTTATTTGTAACAGAGGTAGTTTGTTTCCTCCTGGTCCTTCCCTTACAACTTGGGGACTGCCACAAGGTACACCAGGGACCTGAACTGTAGCTGCCTGGTCCAAGCAGACAGAATTCCCACAGTTGTGATAGAGTTCTAGATTGGCAATACAGTTACATTGTTTCTTCTCTGAAAATAAAGTTCTAGACATATGAAACAGGATGCCTCTATTTCCTGATTGCTCTGTGGCTCGCTATTGGGCTTCCCCTCTGGGGAAGATTTCCCCCTTCTGGCCAGAAAGCTGCTCTGTGGAGAGCCATTTTCCTGTTCTTTATCTACCCTTCATACTTCCCCTGACAGAAAAAATGGGGGAATGGAACCATAGCTGCTGCCCAGTGTAGGAGACAGGAGCAGAAACATGTCAACTGGCACAGGTACCCACTGGGTAGCCCACCTCTCCTGATCCCACATAACCACCCTATGTCAGAAGGGAGGGAACCACAAGACCATGCACCAACTGTAAGTTTGCTTGATGTCAAGTCCCTAGTATGTTCCAGGGACCATGACATTGCTTTCACAACCGCTGTCTCTTAACACTAAACATAAGCTCAGTGAGATTGAGATTGTCATCACCTCCATTTCTAGTAGCTAAAGCTCCTAGAGGTTAGGTAGCTTGCCCAAAGCCACACAACTTTGGACAGAACTAGCATTCAAATCCAGGTCTTACTAATTCCAAACCAAAGTTCTCTCCAATGCACCACTCCATGTCCCATTCCTCATTTTCTGGAGACCCATGTTTGAGCTTCATTTTCCTAAATGAGGTCCCATGGAACTCCACAAAAATTAGTGTGGGCAAAAATGGCACAGATTCTACTCACAGTGGTCCTATATTAGGCCCCAAGGAAAATAATTGATTAATTAAAAAAACCTTTCTATATCAATATAATGGAATTGAGAACACAGAAGTTCAATTGATTTTCACCTAGGTTGCCAAGACAATTCAATGTGGGAAAAAATAGTCTTCAACAAACGATGCTGGGATAACTGGACATCGACATGCAGAAAAATAAAGTTGGACCTTACCTCACACCATGTACAAAAATTAACTCAAATGGATCAAAGACCTAAAGTGAAAGTTAAAACTATTAAACTTGGGGAAGAAAACATAGGTGTAAAGCTTCATAATCTTGGACTAGACAATGGCTTCTTAGACACAGCATCAAAAGCACAAACAACAAAATAAAAAATAGATAAGTTGGACTCCATTATAATTAAACACTTTTGTGCTTCAAAGGACATCATTAAGAAAGTGAAAAGACAACCCACAGAATGGGAGAAAATATCTGCAAATCATATATCTCATAAGAGTTTAGGGGCCAGAATCGATAAAGAATTCTTATAACTCAACAACTGAAAGATAACCCAATTTTAAAAATAAGTAAAGGATTTGAATAAACATTTATCCAAAGAACCTATACAAATGAAAAAGTAATGGTTGGATATGGTGGCTAATGCCTGTAATCCCAGCACTTTGGGAGGCCCAGGTGGGAGGATTGCTTCAGCCCAGGAATTCGAGACCAGCCTGGGCAACATAGTGAGACCCCATCTCTGCAAAAAATTGAAAAATTAGCCAGGTGTGGTGGTGCATTCCTGTATTCCCAGCTACCAAGGAGGCTGAGGTGGGAGGATTGCTTGATCCCAGGAGTACAAGGCTGCAGTGACCTACAATCATCACATCACCACACACCAGCCTGGGTGACAGGGTGAGACCCTGTCTCTAATAGAAAAGAAAAAGAAGAAGTGCTCAAAATCATTAATCATTAGGGACATGCAAATCAAAACCACCGTAACACCATTTTACGCCCACTAGGATGACTATAATAAAACAAGATAGACAATAACAAGTATCAGGATTTGGAGAAACTGGAACTCTCAGGCATTGCTGATGGTAAAATGGTGCAGCCACTTTGGAAACAGTTTGACAGTTCCTTAAAGAGTGAAGTGTAGAGTTACCATATGACCCAGCAATTCTACTTTTAGTTATATACCCCCCCAAATTTAAAACATATGGTCACACAATAACTTGTACATAGATGACCACAGCAGAATTATTCCTGATAGCAAAACAGTGCAAACAATCCAAAGGTCTAGCAACTGATGAATGGATAAATGTATTGGGGTCTATCCATACAATGGAATATTATTTGGCAATAAAAATAAATGCAGTAATGAATGATACATCCTACAAAACAGATGAACCTTGAAAACATTATGGTAAGTGAAAGAAGACAGACACAAAAGGCCATATATTGTACAATTCTATTTCTATGAAATGTCCAGGGAGGGAGGGAAGGAGAGAGAAAAGAGAAAATAAATTAGTGGTTACCAGAGATTGTGAAGGAAGAAAGGAAAGGAGAATGACAGCTAATGGGCAGGGGTTTCTTTTGGGGGTGATGAAAATGTTCTGGAATTAGATAATGGTGGTTACACAACCTTGCAACTAAATTGGACACTTTAAAATGGTGAAGTTTATGGTATGTGAATTCTATCTCAATGAAAGAGCAATGTTTTAAAAAAACTTAGCCATTTAGTTTTAAGGGAAAAATGTGTGGGATATTTTAAAGTAAAAAAAAAATCACAATAAAAAATTTTAAATGCTTTCTATTTTGAAACGATTGTAGATTTACAGGTAGTTGCAAAATTAGAGTCCCTTGAATCCTTTATCCGGCTTTCCACAATGGTGATATCATATGCAACTGTAGTACAATATCGAAACAGGAAATTGATGCTAGTACAATACCGTTAAAGCTTATTCCATTTTCACTGTTTTTACACTCACATATGTGTGTGTGTGAGCATGTGTGTCTATGCAATTTGATCCCATAAATAGATTCATGTAACTCCCATGACCATCATGATATAGGACTGTTTTATTACCACAGAGGAACTTCCTCATATTACCCCTATATAACCACACACCCCCACCTTTGTTCCTGTCCCTGGCAATCACTAATCTACTTTCCATATCTACAGCTTTGTCATTTCAAGGATTATACAAATGGAATCATATAGTATGTAATATTTTGAGATTGTCTTTTTTCACTAAGCATAATGCCCTTAAAGATCTAAATTATAATGTATCCACAGTTCATTCCTTTGCGTTGGCTGGGCAGTTTTCCATGGTCTGCACATACCAGAGTTCGTTTAACCATTCATCCATTGAAAGACATCTGGGAGAGAGATCCAAGATGGCTGATCACTAGCACCTCAGGATTGTAGCTCCCACTGAAAGCGCAGAGAACAAGAGGACGCCACACTTTCAGATCAATTTTTGTTGCTCACGCACCAGGAGATTCCCAGCAGAGGAGCCCCACGGGTCGCCAGCGCGACTCTTGTGGCTGGCGAGGCGGTTTTGCCGCGGCCTTGGTGCAGCAGTTCTTGGTGCAGAGTCAGAAAAGCACCATCAATCTTAACACTGCTGTTTTGGCCGGCGCAGTGGGTTGCTCAGATTTTAGCACCGGGAATCAACAAGTTGGACGTCCATTCAGAAACCCAACTATAAAGACAGTAAATATAAAGACCACAGATGGATAAATCTATAACGAAGGGAAGAAACCAGCCTAAAAAGGCTGAGAATACCCAAAAATCAGAATGCCTCTCCCTCTACAGGGGATCACAGCTCCTCATCAGCAACAGAACAAGGTCTGATGGAGAAAGACTGTGTTCCATTAACAGAAGCAAGCTTTAAAACATGGATGATAAGAAACTTCTGGGAATTAAAAGAACTTGTTCTAACCCAATGCAAAGAAACTAAGAACTTTGAAGAAAGGTTTGATGAAATGTTAACAAGAATACACAATTTAGAGAGGAATATAAGTGAATTAATGGAGCTGAAAAACACAAGAACTTCACGAAGTATGCACAAGTTTTAACAGCCGAACTGATCAAGCAGAAGAAAAGATATCAGAGGTTGAAGACCAACTTAATGAAATAAAATGAGAAGACAAGATTAGACAAAAAAGGAATGAGCAAAGTCTCCAAGAAATTTGGGACTATGTGAAAAGACCTAATCTACGTTTGATAGGTGTGCCTGAATGTGACGAAGAGAATCAATCCAAGCTGGAAAATACGCTTCAGGATATTATTCAGGAAAACTTTCCCAACCTAGCAAGGCAGGACAATATTCAACTCCACGTAATAGAGAGAACACCACAAAGATATTCCTCAAGAAGACCAACCTCAAGGCACATAATCGCCAGATTCACCAGGGTTGAAATGAAAGAGAAAATACTGAGGGCAGCCAGAGAGAAAGGTCAGGTTACCCATAAAGGGAAGCCTATCAGACTCACAGCATATCTCTCAGCAGAAACCCTACAAGCCAGAGGAGAGTGGGGGCCAATATTCAACGTCCTTAAAGAAAAGAACTTTCAACCCAGAATTTTACATCCAGCCAAACTAAGCTTCATAAGCGAAGGAAAAATAAAATCTTTTGTGAACAAGCAAGCACTCAGAGATTTCATCACCATCAGGCCTGCTTCTGAAAGAACCACTACACATAGAAAGGAACAACCAGTATCGGCCTTTCTAAAAGATACCAAAAAATAAAGAACATCAACATAATTAAGAACTTGCATCAACTAATGGGCAAAACAGCCAGCTAACATTAAATGGCAGTATCAAACTCACATATATTATTATTAATTCTAAATTTAAACTGACTAAATCCCCCAATCCAAAGACACAGACAGGCAAAAAAAGCCAAGACCCATTGGTATGCTACATCCAGACCCATCTCACATGTAAGGATACACAAAGACTCAAAACAAAGGGATGGAGAAAAATATACCAACCAAATGGAGAGCAAAAATAAATAAATAAATAGAAAGCAGGAGTTGCCATTTTTGCTGATAAAATAGACTTTAAAGCAACAAAGATCAAAAGAAGCAAAGAAGGATATTACATAATAATAAAAGGATCAATGTAACAAGAAGAGCTAAAGATCCTAAATATATACGCACCCAATACAGGAATACCCCAATATATAAGACTTATAAAGAGACTTAGACTCCCACACAATAATAGTGGGAGACTTCAACATCAATATTAGACAGATCAGTGAGACTGAAAGTTAACATCGATATCCAGGACTTGAACTCAGATCTGGAACAAGTAAACTTAATTAACATTTATAGAACTCTGCACTTTAAATACACAAAATATACACTCTTATCAGTACCACATCACACCTATTTACAGGTTTAAATGAAATATTGGTTGGCTGCTTGTTAGTTATTTTCTTCCCTCATTTTTTTTCCATGTCTCTATTATTAAACACAATTATAGGCATGCCCATTTTTAGACTGCATTCTAGCCCGGGCAATAAAGCAACATGCCTGTTCTCTCTCCCTCTTCCTCTTCTTCTTTCACCCTTCCCAACATCAAAAGTAAATAAATAAATAAATAAATAAATTGATCCTGTGACGTCCCATATTAAAAAAAAAAAAAAAAAAAGAAAGACATCTGGATTGTTTCCAGTTGTTTGGCTATTACAAGTAAAGCCGCTGAAAATATCTAAAATTTACACTCTTCCCAATATATAAGAAAATAAATGTCAAATCAATAAAATATCAAGAAGAGCTGTGACTTAAAATTTTGAATTTTGACTCCATGAACACATAATGAGCCAGGCAACAATTTTAACAAAAACATTGTCTCTCTTAAGAACATATAAAAGTAATCAACTGTACTTAAAATGCAATGAGGTATAAAAAAGAAAAACAAAATAACAAGAACATATAAAATAGGCGGAGTGAAATATCAAAAAAAGACATTTTATTTTGAGCAAAATGTATTTCCAGTTTAACAACTCCAGAAAGAGAACTGGTTGCTGTAACCAGTTCCAGAATTGGGACAGGGGTATGTGCAGGTGCCTGCACAGAAGCATTGAAGTTCCTGGCAAAGTTAAACTGAAATCATTGACGAGAAAAGCTACTATTTGCAAACAAGTGTATAATATCAATGGAACAAGACTTTTTTATAATCTAATGCTGTCACAAATACACAATACTAAGAAATACAAATCGAGGCCTGACTATAAAGCAGAGATGTTTGAATTGTTACATTCTTGAAAGAATTCAGCCACAAAATGTGATTGAAATAGGAGAGCAAGGGATCATTGCAACAGTTGCTATAGAAATTACCTGGCTCCAAATATTTACTATGTGTCATTACACACCTCCTTGACAACAAAAACTTTCCAGAGAGATTACCTTATTATAAAATACACCTGGAGGGTCCTGATAGTAATAAAGAATGCCTGTGTTTACTTGAGGAATATTTAGCAGAAAAATATGACATCTTCATTCCAAACTTCGAGGACTTGTATTTCTTTTTTGGTTGAGATATAATATACAGACCATATGATATGGTTTAGCTATATCCTCACCCAAATCTCATCTTGAATTGTAGTTCCCATAACCCCCGCGTGTTGTGGGAGAGACCCAGTGGGAGGTAATTTAATCATGGAGGCATTACCCTCATGCTGTTCTTGTGATAGTAAGTTCTCATGAGATCTGATGGTTTCACAAAGGGCTTTCCCCCCTTTTTGCTGGGCACTTCTCTCTCCTGCTGCCATGTGAAGAAGGATGTATTTGCTTCCCCTTCTGTCATGAATGTAAGTTTTCTGAGGCCTCCCCAGCCATGCTGAACTGTGAGTCAATTAAACCTAAAGAGGTTTATAAATTATAAATTTTTTATAAATTACCCAGTCTCACGTATGTCTTTATTAGCAGCATGAGAATGTAGTAATACAGCAAATTGGCTCCGCAGAGAGTGGGGTACTGCTGTAAAGATACCCAAAAATGTGGAAGTGATTTTGGAACTGGGTAACAGGGAGAGGCTGAAACAGTTTGGAGGGCTTAGAAGAAGACAGGAAAAGGTGGAAAAGTTTGGAACTTCCTAGAGACTTATTGAATGGTTTTGACCAAAATTCTGATAGTGATATGGACAATGAATTCCAGGTTGAGATGGTCTCAGATGGAGATGAGGAACTTGTTGGGAACTGTAGTAAAAGTGATTCTTGCTATGCTTTAGCAAAGAGACTGGTGACATTTTGCCTCTGCCCCAAAGATCTGCGGAACTCTGAACTTCAGATAGATGATTTGGGGTATCTGGTGGAAGAAATTTCTAAGTGGCAAAGTGTTCAAGAGGAAACAGAGCATAAAGATTTGGAAAATTTGCAGCCTGACAATATGACTGAAAAGGAAAACCCATTTTCTGGGGAGAAATTCAAGCCTGCTGCAGAAATTTGCATAAATAACAAGGATTCAAATGTTAACCACCAAGACAATGGGGAAAATGTCTCCAGGGCATGCCAGAAACCTTAGCAGCAGCCCCTCCCATCACAGGCCCAGAGGCCTATGAGGATAAAATGGTTTCGTGGGCTGGGCTCAGGGCCCCTGTGCTGTGTGCAGTATAAGAACTTGGTGCCTGGTGTCCCAGCTGCTCCAGCTGTGGTTAAAAGGGGTCAAGGTACAGAGTGCCTCAGAATGTCCAAGCCCCAAGCTTTGGCAGCTTCCATGTGGTGTTGGGCCTGTGGGTACACAGAAGTCAAGAATCAAGATTTGGGAACCTCCACCTAGATTGCAGAAGATGTATGGAAATGCCTGCTTGTCTAGGCAGAAGTTTGCTGTAGGAACAGAGCCCTCATGGAAAGCCTCTGCTAGGGCAGTGCAGAAGGGAAATTTGGGGTTGAAGCCCCAACACAGAGTCCCCACTGGAGCACTGCCTAGTGGAGCTGTGAGAAGAGGGCCACCATTCTCCAGACCACAGAATTGCAGATCCACCCACAGCTTGCACCATGTACCTGGAAAAGCCACAGACACTCAATGCCAGCCTGTGAAAAAAGCCAGGAGGGGAGCTGGACCCTGCAAAGTCACAGGGGCAGAGCTGCCCAAGACTATAGGAGCCCACCTCTTGTATCAGCATGATCTAGATGTGAGACATGGAGTCAAAACAGATCATTTTGGAACTTTAAGGTTTAATGACTGCCCAATTGGATTTTGGACTTCCATGGAGCCTGTAGCACCTTTGTTTTGTCCAATTTCTCCCATTTGGAACACGTGTATTTACCCAATGCCTATACACCCATTGTATCTAGGAAGTAACTAACTTGCTTTTGATTTTATAGGCTCATAGGCAGAAGAGACTTGCCTTGTCTCAGATGGGACTTTGAACTTAGACTTTTAAGACTGGAATAAGTTAAGACTTTGGAACAGCCAGGTGCAGTGGCTCACCCCTGTAATCTCAGCACTGTGGGAGGCCAAGGTGGGTGGATCACCTGAGATCAAGAGTTTGAGACCAGCTTGGCCAACATGGTGAAACCCTATCTCTACCAAAAATACCAAAATTAGACAGGTATGGTAGCAGGTGCCTGTAATCCCAGCTACTCTGGAGGTTGAGGCACAAGAATCTCTTGAACTCAGGAGACAGAGGTTGCAGTGAGCCAAAATCACACTATTGCACACGAGCCTGGGTGACAGAGTGAGACTCTGTATTTAAAAAAAAAAAAAACACTTTGGGGGACTGTTTGAAGGGCAAGGTTGTGTTTTGAAATCAAGGACATGAGATTTGAGAGGGGCCAAGGGCAGAATGAGAGTTTGGCTGTGTTCTTACCCAAATCTCATCTTGAATTATAGTTCCCAGAGGTAATTTCATCATGGGGGTGGTTACCTTCATGCTGTTCTTGTGACAGTGAGTGAATTCTCACAAGATCTGATGGTTTCATAAGGGGCTTTTGTTAAGTATGCACTTTGAATGAAGAGACCCCCTAAACAGGCTTTGTATGAGCAACATGGCTGTTTATTCACCTGAGTGCAGGCAGCCTGAGTCCAAAAAGAGAGGCAGCAGAGGGCAGTGGGATAGCAGTTGGTTTTATAGGTTTGGGGTAGGCAGTGGAAAGTTACAGAAGTTACAGTTCGGGGCAGTTTTTGCAAGATGGGAGGGGGTCGTAGGGTCTGGAGTCACGAGGTTGATCAAGGTCGGTTACAAAGTCCAGTTGCCTTATCAGTTGAGGCAAGAATAAGGAACAATAAAAGAATGTCTCAAAGTTAATTAGGCAAGACAGTGATTGATCATTTCTTCTCCTTTTGTGGTTTTCCAGTTACTTCAGACTTTCTAGTTTCAGGAATTCATCTGGAATGCACATGCAGGTCACAGAGGTTACCATGCCACCCATGGTGCACTCGGTTGGCCTAAAAGACCTTATACTTTTGCCCCCTTCACTCATTCTTCTCCTTCCTGCTGCCATGTGAAGAAGGATATATTTACTTCCCCTTCCATCATGAAAGTTTTCTGAGGCTTCCCAAGCCATGCTGAACTGTGAGTCAATTAAACCTCTTTCCTTTATAAACTACCCAGTTTGGGTATGTCTTTATTAGAAACATGAGAACAGACTAATACACTATACAATTCATTCTTTTAAAGTGTACAAATTCAATGGTTTTTCATATGTTCACAATGGATGTATATTTTAAGGCATCTAATAATCCTCCAAAAGAAGTATTTCTTTTTTTTAGGCTAGGCAATCCAAAAGAAGCATCTAGGATGTAGCATTTTTATTGAGTGCTTGGTTTTACATAATTAATAAGAGTTTTAGAAGTAATATATTTGGATTTTCTTTTCATTTATTTTCATTATCAATTTTGATATTTTTATAGTGTGAGATGAGTCTTCAGGAACAAATTACAATGTATTATTATATTGTGCCAACAATATTCGAGTTTACTTTATGATAGCCTAATGTCTGAATTTGGCCCAGAAACCAGTAAGCTATAAGTTATTTGCAAACCATGTGGTTGTTTACTTTAAAATCTCAAGAGAAGCTGGGAAATTGTTAGAATTGATAAGAGAGTTCAGTCAAGTGGCTAAATACAAGATAATATACACAAAAAATCAACTTTTCCTATATACTAATAACAACCAGATTAGAAAACACAATGAGAAAAAGATCTACAAACATTAATGAGACACATAAAGGAATGTGGGAATAAACGGAGAGATTTACCATGTTCCTGGATGAGAAAATTCAATGTTGTGAAGCTCTTATTTGCAAATCAATTTGAATGTTTAATGTACATAAAATACAAACAGGGTTTTGTCTAAAATTTAAGAAATTTATTCTAAAATTCACCTGAAAGAACAGTCGAAATAACATATATATATGTCTGTGTATGCACACATGTGCATGCACACACACACACACACACACAAACACACTGATACAGGATAAAGGACACCTCACAAACAACGAAGAGGTGGATTTTTCAATAAATGGTGCTACAGGGAAAGAGCTATAATGTCATGTTGCATACCTAAATATATTCTAATTAAAGAGTTTCATTTAAATCATCAAACCATAAAAATAATAGAAAACACTGAAGGGACTCTCAGAAAATGGGCTCAGGATTTAGAGTCCCTCTGCTTGTGTGATATTGTGCTGGCCTAGAGCCAGAACCAGAGCAAAACTATTTTATAAAATGCAAAACTGTTTTTAGATAAGTTGAAATGGCTGCCCCATTCTCCTCACAATAACTGCTAGCCTTGGCTACTGTAAATAAAACTGCTAGTTTGCTTTGCAAACTAGCCACTATGTAAAGCTGCTTACCTTTTCTTATCAGTAACTGCCAGAATTGCTAGCCTTTGCTTACCGGCAATTGCCAGACTAAGCAGCCCAAGCTAGTTCCATCCTGGCTCCTGTGACTTGTAATAAGTAACTAAGGTCTGTGATTTCCACCTTAACCAGATAATGTGTAAACAAATGTTTATCTTGACTTCTGTAAACCACTTAAGTAACAAATGGAATGACAAAAGTCCCCTGGCCCTTGGAATGTCCGGAGACCCCCACTCCCAAGGTGGTTTTTCGGGTATAAAAAATCGTGGCACCCTCCTTTTGCCACCACAGGTTGGAGAGACGTGAGTCCTCTGTGGTCGCCGGCATAATAAATGACCCTGCAATCTGGCATACTTTTGTCTTGTGGTAACTTTCTACACTCCCGTCAAATACAACATTTGGAGGCCCCAGCGAGATATTCTCTTTTTGTTATCACCAGACAAAAGCCATCTCAGAATCTCGCCCGGGCGGCCGCTCCCACCTTGGGGGAGTGTGCCCCCTGTTCTTTCCCAGGGCCCCGGAGAGCCACCGTGGAGGATAAGTGACCTCTCGGCCGACATTCACCCGAAATTCCTCAGGGTCCTAAAAGAAAAAGCCTCCGGAGGTAAGTCTGGTCTGGGCCTGAGTCGGGGGACTGACGAGTCATTGCAACTCTGACCTGGCAAGCCTCACCGAGACGTCGCTTGAGGCTTCTGGTAGCTGGTGCAGGGGGTACCAGCGTTCGCTTCTGGTGGCTGTCATAGTGGGTGGCAGCCCTCTGGTAGCTGGTGCAGAGGGTACCAGCGTTCGCCCCTGGTAGCTGGCATAGTGGGTGGCAGCGTTCGGTTGTTTTCCGTAACCTCTGTGTGAGTGAGAGAGTGAGTGTGTATATATGTAGTCCCACGGCTGAAAGGCTACGGGGCTTGTGTGGGCCTTCACCCGCGGTTCCACTGGAGCGTCGTAGGGCATAACGGTGATTCACCTCAGAGCTGTCCTACTTGGACTTCCATCCTAAGGTGACCAGGCCTGGGGATTATACGGGTACACCTTAGCCAAGACGCCCCTGAAAATTCTTCCGAGAAAGTGGCCGGGCAGGCATCTGACTGGTCTCCCATCTGGGGGGCACCCACCCTTTGTCTGTCACTCTTGTATGTGGTCCTGTCTCGTCTGTAAATTTGTCAGTTTTATTAGACTCCTGCTAGCAGACATACACTGGTTCAGGCCATCTTCCCTTGAGGTGGGAGATATCTTACAGTGGTTGACGAACCACTGGATGCAGGGAAATTTTATTGATTACACCCAAGCAAAAAAATTACTCTTTTCTCTTTCTTCATCTTCTTCTTCTTCTATCACTGAGGCCTCACTCTTTCTTCCTTTGCCATGTGGCAGATAGTCTTAACTCTAGTTGTCTTTATTCTCTTCCTTGTTTTGGTCATTGTGGCCTGTAAATTCTCCCAGCCACCTCCACCGGGAAAAGAGTACTTTTGCCCGTGCTGGGTCAGATTCCAGGTCGGGGAGGCCGTTGTGCCCTCGACACCTTGAAGGTAGCTTCTTTGGAGCTTGTGTGGAACAAAACCCTAGATCAGAGTTTATGGGTGCTCTTTCTCAGGCTGGGATGGAAAATAGGTAACTGCTTATTCTGCCAGGAAAGTGTCCAATGTTATGGGCAGTGCCCAACGGTGCATCACAGAAAGGCATATTGGCACTATCCTGGATGTTGGGAGGTAGGATGTCACCGCCCCAGTAAAAACTGACTGGCAGCACTTCTGCACACTCTACCGGGTGTGGTGGGTCCAAAACACACATCCGGTAGACCTCTTAGTCCACCTGTTTGTCACTTCCTGATCTTTCCGAAGCAACTGGCCATTAAAAAAAAATGTATAAGGGGGAGGATTATGCCCGGGCAGCGCTAAACCTCCATAGTGCTTATTCTCGCCAGTTGTGGTTTGCGGAAAAAAAAAAAAAAAAAAAA